>NC_043716.1:52643201-52658813 GCF_006229205.1 Suricata suricatta | reverse complement strand
GCGCCAGCGCGCGGGGCCGAGGCGCCGGGACATGCAGCGCGCGGGAGGCGGCCGGCGCGGACTCTCGGCGCGGGCGCAGCGCCCCTTCCCCCCGGTGAGTGGCGGGTAGCGAAACGGGGACGCCAACTTCGCCGCCAACTTGGGGCTGGGCTCGGGCGCCGCGCGGGCAAGGACGGCGGAGACAGACGCGGGAGTCCCGGGGACAGTCTGGCCGGCGCGAGGAGCCCGAGGAGGGGGCGTCTGGGGCGCCGGGACCCTCGGGGACCAGGCCTGGGGTTCGGCCCCGGGCGGATGGAGAGGAGGCGATGAAAGCAAGGCCGAGGTGACAGGCGCGAGGCGGACGCGAGGGAAGGACGCGGGTGAGACGCCCAAGACGTTCGTCTCCCCGGTCGCCGAGCCCTCCAGCTCCTCCTTCGCTGGGCGTCGCGGCGCCGCCGGGGAGGGGGCAGTGCGGGGACGCGGGAGTCCGGGCTGCCCGGCCCCTCAACTGTTGCTGCTGGAAGCCCTCTGGGGCGGGGAGCCGGGCCGGGAGCTGGGGCCGCGACTGGGCAGAGGGGGCTGGAGAGGGCCTGGGCAGAGGGGACGAAAGGGGGCTGTCGGTGGCTCCGGGAGCTGGGCCCTCCGCCTCCCGAAGGTCTGTTGAGCGCCTTCTGCGCGCATCTCCCTGGACACTCCCCCGCCCCTTCGCACGCTGCGAGCCCCCCCAGGTCCTCGTCCTCCCGGTTCTCCTTCTCCTCCCCTCGGCCCAGCACAGCGCTCCCTCCTCTGAGCTCAGGAATCAGCGTGGGCTTCACGGGGTGGTGGGATCTTCCCAAGTGCTGACCCAACACCCGGTGGGCCCGGGCTCCGAGGACGCAAAAGGAAGGCTGGGTGAAGAGGGCCATGGGAGAGCCGTGAGCCCCGCAGCGCCGGGCCCTGGCTGTCGCACCAGCGGGTTTGCTCAGGTCTCCCGGGGGTTCGACAAGGATCCCCGACGGCGGGGAAGGGAAATCCAGAGCCTCCTGCTGCGGAAGGCTGTTCGTGCCCAGGCCTAGGAGACCTTGTGAAGAAGGCAAGGCATCAAGCAGCCGGGAAGTCCCCAAGGGTGTGCGTCCCACGACCCATCCAGAGGTCCTGCTGGGTGAGCGAAGAAGCGGGGCTTCCAGCCGGGTTCTAGACACTGACGCCATTGATCCACCCTGCTTCCTAGTCCTGCTCACCAGGCAGGACTTCTGGCTGGGTGCCCCGGCCCTCCTGTGGTGGTACCGCCCTGGCTCGGTCTCTCCCCTGGCACCACAGGGAAATCGAGGAAGGCTCATGCGCTCTATCTTGAAGCCCGTCTACTTTCTGGCTGCACCAGTCGGTTTCCAGTCTGCTCCTAAACTCCGTAGTAAGAATTTGAATAGGAGCGGGAGCGGGACCCCGGTAGGCTGGAAACCAGACTTCTGGGTTTGCCCCAAGCCCTGGTACCCCGCCCACAGCCCCGCCGGCAAGATCAGCTCGCTTCCCGCTCCCTCCCCAACCCGCGGGGCTTGCAGTGAGTGGGGGTGGGGGCTAGAGCCGGGGACGCCTGCGGGGTGGGGGTGGGGTGCAGCAGCGCGGCGGGGGGCGCGGACGTGGTGCCCAGTTTGGCCGCCAGGAGGCGTGGCACGGGTCCCGGAGCCCGGAGTCGCCGCCGCTGCCGCCGCCGCCGCATCGCGAGTGTCCTTGAGCCGCGGGTGACGGTGGCTCTCGCCGCTCGCGCCCCGTCCTCCCGCGGGGGGAGCCTGATGCCACGTTCCCTATGAATTATTTATCGCCGGCCTAAAAATACCCCGAACTTCACAGCCCGAGTGTAAGAGATTCCTGCTAAGGGGAGGGGGCGGGGCGCCCCCCGGGGGGCCAGGGCGGAATTGGCAGGGAGGTTGGGGGCGGGGGTAGTTAATCCAGGAGGGAGACTTTGGTGCCGGCGCCGGTGGGAGCGAGATGCAGGGGCGGTCGTTTCCCCTGACGCCTGGGTTCGGATTTTTAGCTCAGCGGAAGTGCAGGAGGGAAGGAAACCCGACGGCAAAGGAGAGGCCGCTTACCAAAGGGCCGTGGATATAACGGGCAGAGGAGCCGGGATCCCCCTGCTACCCCGAAGCAGCGCAGACGGTGGGTGGGGCCCATTCCTGGGGCCGGAGCTCCTGGCCTGGGAGAGGGGGGAACCACCAGCGTCTGGGGTGTGAGTGTGCCTGTGCGCACATCCGTGTGCGAGAGCCGGCCTGGGAATGGGGGAGGGGGAGCGAGGGAGCACATGGAGGTGCTCAGGCTGCTCAAGGTAATGCTGAGTGTTTCAGAGGACTGACCACTGCCACCACCCCCTCCCCCTGGGTCTTTCTGCGGTCCCGGTATTCATTAACTTCCCAGCCTATTAGTGAAAGATGGGAGACGCTGAGCGACTAGGCAGAGGTTCCTAAGACAAAGTCAGGTGTATGGCAGGGGCATCATCCAGTGGGCAAATACCTGCCAGTCATCAAGGTGGCAGAGCAGGGATCTTTCCAACCCGGGAGGGGTATGGGGGTGAGGTAGGAGACAGGTGGCCTACAGCCCCACCCAGACCCTGTGTCTTCTCACCTGCTATGTCCAGAGCCCAGAGGGACTAGGGCAGGTGGCCTGTGGGAGAGGGATTTAGGTTGGACCCTGAAAATTCTGGAATTTTGTTGTGTAGACAAGAGAGAGTCCGTGGGAAGAGGCTATTCTACCCAGAGGGAGCAACAGAGCAAGGACCTGGGGGCAGGACAGTGGGGGCTGTCTGGCTAACAGACTAGCAGGAGTGTGGAGTCCCTGGGGGGGAGACAGTGGGTTGGTGTCCGGGTGTGTGGGGCCCCGATCATGGGACCAAGTGTCTGGACTTCATCTGTGGGCACCAGGGAGCGGCTGTGCTGTTTGAGGAGGGTGCGGTGCCCAGAGCAACATTTCAGACCAGTGGGGTGGGAGGGGAGTATGGTGGAAGGGAGGTGGAGAGGTGGGGGGCTGGGGCTGCGACCCTCCTGTCTTGTGGAGGAGGCTGGATATCATGGGGTGATAAGACCCTGGTGTCCGAATCTTTGGATCTGCCCATTGCTCTTTGAAGCTCAGAGCCTTCTCTAATGGAGGCCCCCCGCCCTCCCCCCCCATCCAGCCGTATTCTGTGCTCACTCCTGGTGGGAGGCATTACTTGCCTCAACTTCCTCTTCTTCTCAACTCTGGTCCCAAAGGACACTTTCCCACACAGGGAGTCTCTGCAGGCAGTGCCCCCTGGGAGTTGGGGGAGGGCCTGGGTCCTACATCTAAGAGTCATGTTGTCCAAAAGAAGCAAAATGAGAGCTTCATGCAGCATTGTACATTTTTCAGTGGCAACATTAGAAAAAGCAAAAAGAAACGAGTGAAGTTAGTTCTAGCCGTATATGTTGTTTGACTCAATGCATGTAACATTATTTCAACATGTAATCAATATAAAAAATATTGACACCCCATGTTCTTGTTTTCATGCTAAGTCTTCAATATCCAGCATGTATTTTGCGCTGAGCAGACCTCAGTTCAGACAAGCCACATTTCAAGTGCCCATAGTCACATGGGACTGGTGGCTGCACAGAGCTGGGAGGCAGAGCTGGGGAGGCTTGGGGATGCCCAGGGGGCAGGGCACCTACTGGGACCGGGCTGTGGGCAGAGATGGGCACAGAAAGGCCTGGCGGGGGGCAAACATGGCAGTGCCTTTTGCGGGTATGACTTGAGATCCCTGATCCGTGGCAGCTGAGGTGTGTGTGTGTGGCACGGCGTGGCTTGGGCTCCGATCTCAGGCTCCCACGTGTGTCTGGGCTGACATTCTAAGTCGGTGTGCTGGGAAACCGTACCCGGGAGGGGGGGCCGGGGGGGAGACTTCAAGGGCACCAGAATGAGTATTCATTCCCTCCCCTGCCAAAAATCCTGTCTTCTCAACCTAAATTAAACCAGGTTCACCCTGGTCACCCTGGTCACCCTTTGCGCCCCCCCCCCCCCGGCCCACCCTGTTCAGAAGTTTTGCCAGGGATGAAGATGGAGAGGATGGACAGCTGTGGCCCATGGCCAGCTGGGCGGGAGAGCCGCATCAGTGGGCACCACTCCTCGGCTTGGCTGCTGATTCCAATCCAAAGCAATGATGTTTACTTAGCGGGGATACGCATCACGCCCTTGGCTTAGGTCAAACAAATCTTGCACACCAGCGATGGCCTGGGGAAGCAGCTCGTGTGTGAGACGCCTCAGGGTTCCAGGTGACCCTGAGTCCTGACCAAGTCAGTGGTGTTACAGTCCTGCTGCGGAGTAGGTGCTGCTAAGTTGAGGCCACGGGGGAAGAGTGGGGACGTCTAAGTGAATGTTAGATTCAGTTTAGGATGGAGAATATGGAGGCAGGGCAGAGAGTGTCACAGAAGCTGCCTTCGGTCACCTGGCTGTGAGGCTGTCCCTGTAGGATAAGGATGCTAATAGCACTGGGTAGCCCCCGATGCTGCTGCGAGGTAGGTCCTGTGTTACCGCAAGAAAACGTACCTGAGTGACTTCCCCAGGACCACACAGCTAGCCAGTGGCACAGCTGGGACTTGAACTCAGGTCTGTCTGACTCAAGTCCATGCACCTGGGCACAAGACTAGCATTTTCAGTGTGCCACCCTGGGGTAGGGCCCAGACAGAGGGGCTTCCAAGGCTCTGGCCTTAGCAGCCAAGCAAGCTGTTCAACGGCAGAATGGAAGCCATGAGCACTTATGGGGACTCACATTCTTCCTGTCCCCACCCCTCCCGGCTGCCCTGGGGATGCTCAGCTAACCTGTCTCTTTCTCTTTATTTGTGTCTGGCTCTCCCTCCCTCTCTGCCTCTCTTTGTGGAGGGAAGTTTTCCCCTCTTTTCTTTCATCCTTGGGATGTGTGTCTCTCTGATTCACCTCCTCATCCCGTCTATGTGCTCATCTTTTCTCTTTGTGCTTCTGTCTCCCTCCCTGTACCGACCCTGATCTCTGCAGGACCCTCTGGTGGACATGGGTGGTGCCCTGGGGCCGGCCCTGCTGCTCGCCTCACTCCTCGGTGCCTGGGCAGGGCTGGGCCCGGGGCAGGGTGAGCAAGCTGTGACGGTGGCCGTAGTGTTTGGCAGCTCAGGGCCACCCCAGGCCCAAGCTCGTACCCGCCTCACCTCCCAGAGCTTCGTGGACCTGCCTCTGGAGATCCAGCCTCTCACTGTGGGGGTCAACAACACCAATCCCAGCAGCCTCCTCACCCAGATCTGCGGGCTCCTAGGCACTGCCCGCGTCCACGGCATCGTCTTTGAGGACAACGTGGGCACCGAGGCCGTGGCCCAGATCCTGGACTTCATCTCCTCCCAGACCCACGTGCCCATCCTCAGCATCAGTGGGGGCTCTGCTGTGGTCCTCACCCCCAAGGTGCCTGTCCAAACTCATGTCCCCTCATCCCTTGGGCCGGGAGTCAGGCTGGGGCTGCAGGAGTGGGGCTGAGTCTGGGCCAGGGAGAGACATCAGCTCTGGGGAGCTGGGATTGGGTGGTACTCGCAGGAAAGTGGGGGCTGAGGGTATGACATGGGAGATGGGGGAGAAGGCTGTGGGAATTATGTTATGTTCTCAAAGATAAACTTTCTGAGCTGCTTTTCACATTGTGTCTGGATGGGGGGATGTGTGTGGCAAGCTCACCTCTGGCTTAGGTGGGCAGTCTGTCCTACCTTCTCTCTGCTTCTCAGGCCTTTCTTGGTCAGGCTCCAGACCCAGGGGCAGAGGCCAGGCTGGGCAGGGGATCTGATGCAGTTAACCTGCAGGGGGAGCATCCAGCGTCTCAAGTCGCTGTCCCAAGCACAGGGGAGGCATGCCCTCACAGATCTGCAGCCTGTGGGGAGAAGGTTCTAAACACAGATTAATCTGCAGTCACAGCTGGGCTAAGCATTCTGAAGAAAAAACACAAGAGCGTCTAAGAGGCCCCGTTTGGGTAGGGAGTTGGTCAGAGAAGGTCTCCTAAGAAACAATATCGCAGCTGAGGCCTGGAGGATGGGAGAGAGCTGGCAAGGTGTGTGGGGTGGGTTGAGTGGGGGGGCAGTGTTCCCACCGGAGGCACCAGGTGGTGTGAAGGCAGCTGGGCGGAAGGAGCTGGGAGTATTTGAGAGAAGTGGGGGGAGGGATTCTGAGCACGCAGAAAGATATTTAGGTTTTATCCTAAGTAACTGGAGAGCCAAAGAAGGTGTTTAGCAGAGAGACCTATCTGATTTGCCTTTCTTTTATGATTATTTTTTATTTTATTTAAAAAATTGTTAACGTTTTTATTGAGAGACAGAGAGAGAGAGAGAGAGAGCATGAGCATGGGAGGGGCAGAGAGAGAGAGGGACACATAGAGACCGAAGCAGGCTCCAGGCTCTGAGCTGTCAGCACAGAGCCCGATGCGGGACTCAAACCTACGGACTATGAAATCATGACCTGAGCCAAAGTCAGATGCTTAACCGACGGAGCCACCCAGGTGCCCCTATGATTATTTTTTATTATGAAGAAACTTGAGCATACATAAAAGTAGAAGCGTATCATGACCCCATGTACCACCCACCCCTGGCCAACCCTGCCCCATCCTTATTCCCCCCTACTCCCCCTCTTCTGTGTCATTCTGAAGCAAAGTCCAAGCATCCTATTGTCCCATCCAGAAATATTTCAGTATATATCTCTAATAGATAAGGGCTTAAAAACCATATCACCACACATTATCACATCTAGAGAAAATAAAAATTCTTTAACATCATCAAATATCCAGCCAGTGTTCAAATTTCCCCATTGTTTCATAAACACCTTAAATGCTTATATTTAAATTTGGTTGCCTGAATCAAGAAATAGATTAGGTTTCCACGTGGCGATTGGCTGGTGTGGCTTCGGAGCCACAATCTCTAGGACCCTCCTCCATCTCTCTTGCAATTTGTTTGTGGAAGGAACTGGGTTACTTGTCCTGTAGGGTTGTCCTGGATTTGCCTTTTTAAAAAAATGGGGACAGCAGTCGCAGTGTGGTGACATCTTGGAGGGCCTGCGGTGGCAGGAGGGACCCCTCAGTCAGCAGGGCACTGTGCTAGTCCAGGCTCGAGCTGGCAGTGCCCTTGACATTTGTGATGGTGGAGGCAGTGGGGAGTTGGAACCTTCTTACCGCCAGGGCTCCGTGGAGTGTTTTTCACAGTAATATTTGGTCCTGACAGTAGCTCTCAGCTTGGTGGCTCTCAATCTATCATAACAGTGCTTTAGAAAAATACAGACACCCAGAGTCCCATCTCGGAGATTCCAATTCAGTTGGTCTGAGAGGCATTGCTTCCCGAACTAGCGGGCTCAAGAATCACCTGAAGAGCTTGTAGAAATACAGATTCATGGGCGCCATCCTGAGATTCTGATCCAGTAGGTGTGCGATGTGCCTGAGAATTTGCATTTCCAGCAAGCTCCCAGGTGACAGCTGATGCTGCTGATCTTTGATCCAGTATTGGTCGGGTGCAAGCCCGCAGGAGTGATTTTAAAATCCCTCCAGATGATTCTAACGGGTAGCAGGGGCTAGGGACCATATCCGGGGCGGGATCCTGCCGAACAGGGTCTCCCAGGACGCCCGGCGTCTTCGGATACCGGCGACTTGAGGGGGCGGGGGGAGGGAGCTGAAGTTGGGGCGGGGCGCGCCGAGCCCCGCCCCTGATCAGGCCCCGCCCCGCCCCCAGGAGCCGGGCTCAGCCTTCCTGCAGCTGGGGGTTTCCCTGGAGCAGCAGCTGCAGGTGCTGTTCAAGGTGCTGGAAGAGTACGCCTGGAGCGCGTTCGCCGTGATCACCAGTCTGCACCCGGGGCACGCGCTTTTCCTGGAGGGGCTGCGCGCCGTCGCCGACGCCAGCTACCTGAGCTGGCGGCTGCTGGACGTGCTCACGCTGGAGCTGGGCCCGGGAGGGCAGCGCGCCCAGATCCAGCGCCTGCTGCGCCAGATCGACGCCCCGGTGCTGGTGGCCTACTGCTCGCGCGAGGAGGCCGAGGTGCTCTTCGCCGAGGCGGCGCAGGCCGGCCTGGTGGGGCCCGGACACGTGTGGCTAGTGCCCAACCTGGCGCTGGGCAGCACCGACGCGCCTCCCGCCACCTTCCCCGTGGGCCTCATTAGCGTCGTCACCGAGAGCTGGCGTCTCAGCCTGCGCCAGAAGGTCCGCGACGGCGTGGCCGTCCTGGCCCTGGGCGCCCACAGTTACCAGCGGCAGCACGGCGTTCTGCCCGCCCCGGCTGGGGACTGCCGTGGCCACCCCGGGCCCGTCAGCCCTGCCCGGAAGGCCTTCTACAGGTGGGCACCTGCCCAGGGCATGGAGTGGCGGGGCGGGAGGCGGGGGCGCTTCAGTGGAGCTGGGTGGCCACACCTCCCACTAGCTGTGTGCCTGGGGCCAAGTTACCTCGCCTCTCTGCGATTAGTTTCAATGGGGGAAAAAAGCCAGGTATGAGCGTGTGGTGAGGATTGCAGGGGGAGGGGCGTCAATAAAGGAAACAGAACAGTGAGTGCACGGTCAGCGATACCTGGGGGTGGTGACGGTGGTGACGGAGGAGGTGGGGGAGGGGGCGTCTGGTCCTGGGCAGGGCTGTGGGCGGAGCTAACCAGGGACACCTGGTTTCTCTCCCCCATCGCAGGCACCTGCTGAATGTCACCTGGGAGGGCCGAGACTTCTCCTTCAGTCCTGGTGGGTACCTGGTCCAGCCCACCATGGTTGTGATCGCCCTCAACCGTCACCGCCTCTGGGAGATGGTGAGAAGGGGGTGAGCCCAGGGTCCCTCGGTATCTTCTCATTTTGTTGTCCCACAGCTGAGCAGAGGGTCCCTTCTGCCCTTCATCCAGCCCCTCATCATTCAGGTCTCAGCTGAAACATTTGCAGGGCAACTGGGTGGGTGAGGCATCTCTGCTCAGGGCTCCCCTAGAACCCCAGCGTCCCTCCACTACAGAACGGATCAAGCACTCTTATCACTCGGTCCTGCCCCTGGGGGAGTAACCCACAGCTATGTCGGCCAGACGGACATGTAAACAAATGTCGGTGCTTGAGGAGAGATGTGTGCAAAGCATTCTGGGAGTACAGAGGAGGGCCAGAAATCAGTTCTGCCTTCAAAGGAGGAAACTGGGGAAGGATTCACAGAAGTTGGGACATTTGGGTTGGGCTGTGGAGGGTTGAGTAGGAGCCCATCAGGAAGGGATACTAGCCTGGTATAGACAGAGGGGCAGAAGGGTTTGGGACATTTTAAAGTTGATATGTTTGGGGGTGTAGAGACTGAGGAGGAAGGGTAGGGTGAGGGGGGTAGGTGGAACTGAGTGTGGAAGACTTTGAGTACTGGGCAAAGGACTTTATACTGAGATGGGGGTGGGGTGGGGAGGGTGGTGAGAGGGGCTCAGGTCTGGGCTTGAGGAAGAGGCTGTAGGCCAGCAGCAGTGTGGTGGCTAGATGAGAAAGTGTAGGGGCCAGAGGCTGGGAGGAGGCTGCAGGGAGCCCCTCTCCCCCACTTCTGGTCCATGCACAGTCCCTTGCTCTGCATCCCCAGGTTAGGGAGGGGGACTCTTGGCACTGGCAGGCCTCACCGGAGGCGCCCACCTAGAGGGTGGGGGTAGTGGGGCTGGAGGTCACAGGCTGAAGCTGGTCACCCTTTGCAGGTGGGGCGCTGGGACCACGGTGTCCTCCACATGAAGTATCCAGTGTGGCCTCGCTATAGTGCCTCTCTGCAGCCTGTCATGGACAGCCGGCACCTGACGGTGGCCACGCTGGAAGAGCGGCCCTTTGTCATTGTGGAGAGCCCTGACCCCGGCACGGGCGGCTGTGTGCCTAACACCGTGCCCTGCCGCAGGCAGAGCAACCACACGTTCAGGTCCGCGAGGCTGCCCGGGGAGGCCCGGTGTGAGCTGTGTGTTTTCCGAGTGATGGCAGGCGTGTGTGTCTTATGCCTGGGTGTGGGGGCGGGGGCCACATGCCAAATTGGGGGGAGCTGCTGGCTCTGACTGCTGGCGGTCTCTTGGTGGCAGCAGCGGTGACACAGCCCCCTACACCAAGCTCTGCTGTAAGGGCTTCTGCATCGACATCCTCAAGAAGCTGGCCAAGGTAGTCAAGTTCTCCTATGACCTGTACCTGGTGACCAATGGCAAACACGGCAAGAGGGTTCGAGGCGTGTGGAACGGCATGATCGGGGAGGTAGGCCCACCCCGGAGGTCCGCCTGAGACCACCCCCCCTGCCTGCCTGCCCTCCCCCGGCCCCAAACATCACTCAGCCACCCCTAGATATTCCTGTGCTGGGGGCCAGTTAGGGCAGAGTCTGGGCCCAGGCGGCAGGGGGGATGGGCAGTGATGCTCCCTGGGGTGGCCAGTATGGCAAGTGGAGCTCTGAGGACCCCAGATGGGAAAGAGCCCACTCAGGGGGGTGGTGGAAGGGAGGCTGGGGGAGGCTGAGGAGATGCTCCAGCCTGTGGCGCCCCTCCTCCAACCTGGGCTGGGCCCCCATGACCCCAGGTGTACTACCAGCGGGCAGACATGGCCATCGGCTCCCTCACCATCAACGAGGAGCGCTCTGAGATTGTGGACTTCTCGGTACCCTTCGTAGAGACGGGCATCAGCGTCATGGTGGCACGCAGCAACGGCACCGTGTCCCCCTCGGCCTTCCTGGGTGTGGCTCTGGGTGGGCGGGGATGGCTCTGGGGTCTCAGGCGCATGCACGGAAACAGGGAGTTTGGGGTGGGCCTCAGAGTGCCAGCACAGCAGCCGTGGCGGCCTTGAAGGCTGGCCGGAGGCCTGGGCTGCAGGACAGTAGGATGGAGAGGGAAGAGGTGAAGTCCGTGCTCCATTCTGAGTCTAGTTGTTGGGTGCGGAGGGTGGAGGGGTGACCATGAGGGGCAGGAATCCTGGGAAGGCGGGCAGACTTTAGGAGGTGTCTGGGAGGGGGCTAGGACACACTAGGGGAGAAGCCTCACGGAGAGCTGGAGGATCCAACCCAGAGAGTGGGAAGGAGCACTAGTTGGTGACTTGATTAGGAATCCAGCATTTTGGGGGCAGGCCCTATGTGCCAAGCCTCACACTAGCTGCTGGGGACAGCCATAGTGCTGGCGTCGCAAAGCGTCCTGTTGGGAGGTCAGTGGGACTTGCAGTGTGGGATTTCCAGAGAGCCACAAGGATAGGCAAGCCTCACCAGGAATAGAGGAGAGAGTCCCCTTCCTGCTGTGTGGCCTTGAGCAAGTCACTGAACCTCTCTGAGCAGGGGTCCTCGCTGCACAGAAGACAACACCCCACCCACAGGATGGGCATTGCATCAGACACAATGCTTATGGCAGCAATGTCCACTTGCTCTGGGAGACTGAAGCCACTGAACAGTTTGATCAGAGAAGCTCAGTTGGTCTCCCTGGCTCCTGGGGCTTCGGGTCCCTGTCAGTAGAATCAACAGTGAAACTTGATCTCAGAGACCCGATTCCTGGCAGAATAAACAGCCCATCAACACTGGGCACTTCTGGAACAGGAGTGCAGTTAGCGATGTTGGCAGGCGAGGGAGGACAGGGAAGGAGAATTCCTTGGGCTTGCTGGCATACTTGGGATCAGCCTGGGTGAGGAGGAGGAGGAGGGGAAGGAGGAGGTGGATGGGAGACAGAGCAGGTTGCAGGGAGAGGAAGGGGAAGAGCAGGGGCATAAAGTCCCTTCTTGGGAAAGGCAGTTGGGAAGGGTATGGGATCCAGGGGAGATGTACAGTCAAAGGGAAGTTTCCTGGGGTGGGGTGACTGGGACCTGGTCCCAGGGCTGAGGGGAAGGAGAGACCGAGAATGCTGGAGAGCCTGATCTCCCTTTGGGGGAGGGGGACGTCTCTCCTGGGACTCTGCTGCTCTGAGAATCAGAGACCCCTTGGCTCAGTCCTTGGGACTGATGGGCCCCACTTTGACCACGTGGACATACCTGTCTGCACCCGGTACTCTGGGCTGTCGGTGGGAAGGATGGTAGTGGGGCCTCTGAGCTGCCTCTCTCTGTTCCCAGAGCCCTACAGCCCTTCAGTGTGGGTGATGATGTTTGTCATGTGTCTCACTGTGGTGGCCATCACGGTCTTCATGTTTGAGTACTTCAGCCCTGTCAGCTACAACCAGAACCTCACCCGTGGCAAGAGTAAGCTCCCACCTGGGTCTGGGAGAAGGGCCATCCTGGATGCGTGGGCTCAGGGCTGCAGGGGCAGAGAAGGCTGGATCTTGGGGGAAGTCTCTGGGTTTTAGACAGCAAGCAGGGGCCAGTCAGATATGGGGGGGAAGGAGGGAGGGAGAGAGACAAGGTGAGCTGCCTTGCCCTGGAGTGGGGATGGCTGGGGAAAGGGCCCCACCCAGGAAAGAGTGAAGCCCAGAGTCCCTCTGTGCACACCCTCTCACCCCCAGAGTCTGGGGGCCCGTCCTTCACCATTGGCAAGTCTGTGTGGCTGCTATGGGCGCTGGTCTTCAACAACTCGGTGCCCATCGAGAACCCCCGAGGCACCACGAGCAAGATCATGGTCCTAGTCTGGGCCTTCTTCGCCGTCATCTTCCTCGCCAGCTACACCGCCAACTTGGCTGCCTTCATGATCCAGGAGCAGTACATTGACACTGTGTCTGGCCTCAGTGATAAGAAGGTTCTGGGGCTGGAGTTAGCAGAGGGCGAGGGGTGCTGAGAGCAGGGGTAGGCTTGTGGGACACAAGAGGGGAATCTCAAATGGAGTGAGGGACAGGAAGGAGCTGGAGGGCTGGTGAGGACAGGGCTGGGGTAGCGGGTGAGGCGGGGCCTGGGGGGATGGCTCAGATACACCAGCTGAGTTGCCTTGGGTAAGTCTCTTCCTGACTTGGCTTCAGGTTTCGCCATTTGTAAAATACAGGAGTGGCCTGGACAGTCCCTCAGACTCCCGTGGCCTCACTCAAGTGCAGACTCCAGGGCTGGGCCCCAGGGCTGGGGTCGGGGAGTGGTGGTGTCCCCAGGCTTGGACGGAGGGTGATGAATGGCGCCTGCCCTCTGCCCACAGTTTCAGAGGCCTCAGGATCAGTACCCACCCTTCCGCTTCGGCACGGTGCCCAATGGCAGCACTGAGCGGAACATTCGCAGCAACTACCGAGACATGCACACCCACATGGTCAAGTTCAACCAGCGTTCGGTGGAGGATGCGCTCACCAGCCTCAAGATGGGGTGGGTCCTCAGCCCTGCATCCACTCTCTGATGGTCTCTACCCACATGTCTCCCTGTTGACTAGCCTCAGCTCTGGCCCTTCCTGGGAAAGCCAAGGTGGAGACATGGAGGCCAGGCGAGGGTCCTGTAGGACTCCTGGGGGAAGGGGGAAGGGGATCTTGGGGCAGAGTGAAGTTTTGAGCAAAACTGGGTGCCCACCATTTGGCCCAGAGATGCAGCTGAGATATTGACCAGGGTTCAGCCTTGGACTGAGTGGTGGCTGTGACTTTCTTAGGGTCCTAGGGAGATGGAGGCGCTGGGCAGAGAGGGCGTGTCCTCTGGAGGTAAAGGATCCCTGGCCTCTCTGAGAGGAGGGTAGGTGGGGTCCCTGAGCTATGGAAAAGGGCTCTTCTCTGCATCCAGGACCCAGGGGAACCAGAGAAGTCTCTGCCCACCCATCCCTCCTGGTCAGTGCTCAGTGGGCGCATGCGGCCCAGACCCCTGTCAGGCCCTACGTTAGGTATCCCCACCTCACATGATGCCTGGCCTGTCCCCAGGAAGTTGGATGCCTTCATCTATGATGCTGCTGTCCTCAACTACATGGCCGGCAAGGACGAGGGCTGCAAGCTGGTCACCATCGGCTCTGGCAAGGTTTTTGCCACCACTGGCTATGGCATCGCCATGCAGAAGGACTCCCACTGGAAGCGGGCCATAGACCTGGCACTCCTGCAGTTCCTGGGGGATGGTGAGTGCTGCTGCTGGGGGCCTGGGGTCCGAGGTGGGCTGTGGAACCGGAGGTGGGGACAGCTGCCTGATGGCCGTTCAGCAGCTCCACTACCATTCTCTGAGTCCCAGGGCCTGTGGGCAGGAAGAGGCCTCTGGGAGTGAAGTGGGGCAGGGGGGATGGGAGGGTATCTGGAGGGACCACATGGAGACATGGGAAAGGGGTGGGCTTGCCAGGAGTGGGTGGGAAATAGGACTTCAGAAGGCTCCCTGAAAGGCAGGAAGGCAGGAAGGAGCTCAGGTCACACAGTGGAGCTTGGGGGAGGCTGACATCCTTTCTTTTTTCTCTAGACCCCTGTCCCAGCTGTTTCTATCTTGAGATCATCTAGGGTAGTACCAAGGACCCGCCTAGTCCCAGAGCCCGGGCGCAGGCTTGCCTTGGGACAGGGGGCTCACATATGTAAGCAGTCCAGCGGAACCTGCCCCCAAACCCAGAGCTTTCTGTGCTATGAGATCTGATTTTCCATCAGTGCCACAGAATGAGAGTGATAGCAATTAAGGGGCCAGGATGTCCTCGGGGACCTGGCTTTTAGTCTCTGTGTGCGAGCTCTGTGCCTGGCGTGTAGGTTTGACCCAGGTGTGAATGACAGATAACATTTACTGAGTCTGCAAGCTTTTACTGGGTGTATGGGGGGAGGGGCATGTCCAAGGCTGGCATTGTCTACCCCAGCCCCCACCCTGCTTTCCTTTCTTCCTGCTCGTTGACATTCCCCTGCCCGCCCCCCACCTCCCATCTTGCCCCTGCTGGGCTAGATCCCTGTGTGGTCCTGCAAGGAGGTGGCCCCTGGGCTCCAGACCTCTCCTTGCTCCAGGCTTGGGTGAGCATTGGGAGGGTCTTTCCTGAGCCAGATGTGCCCCCCACCCCCCCCCCATTGCCAGGGGAGACACAGAAGCTGGAGACGGTGTGGCTCTCGGGGATCTGCCAGAATGAGAAGAATGAGGTGATGAGCAGCAAGCTGGACATCGACAACATGGCTGGCGTCTTCTACATGCTGCTCGTGGCCATGGGGCTGGCCCTGCTGGTCTTTGCCTGGGAGCACCTGGTATACTGGAAACTGCGCCACTCGGTGCCCAACACGTCTCGGCTGGACTTCCTGCTGGCCTTCAGTAGGGTGGGTGCCCCCCCACCCCAGGCAGGTCCCAGCTTTAGGGGCACCAACCCACATAAGTCAGAGCTGGCCATGGCCCCATTTACAGAGGTAAAAACTGAGGGCCTTCCATCATCACACAGCAGAAGAGAAGCAGGGCTCTTCTGTGGCAAGCTGGGCAGTGTTTCAGAGCCAGGGTGACAGGGTTCAAACCCTCACTGCTATGTAGGAAGAGATCACCCTATTGCTTCCACAGTGGCGCAGTGCCGGGCACATTGGAGGTCTTTAACGGATATTAGTAGCTTCCTACGACTTCTGACGCCTGGGCTGGTACTTGGACCGGGAGGCGGGTGGTCCCTGAGAGGAGCTGGCCACTCACGGCTGTCTCCTCCCGGCTGCCCAGGGCATCTACAGCTGCTTCGGCGGGGTGCAGAGCCTGGCCAGCCCCGCGCGGCCGCCCAGCCCGGACCTGACCTCCGGCTCGGCCCAGGCCAGCGTGCTCAAGCTGCTGCAGGCGGCGCGTGACATGGTGACCACGGCGGGCGTGAGCAGCTCCCTGGACCGCGCCACGCGCACCATCGAGAGCTGGGGCAGCAGCCGCCGCGCGCCCCCACCACCGGCGTGCCCCGGCCCAC
>NC_043716.1:52582320-52643101 GCF_006229205.1 Suricata suricatta | reverse complement strand
CGCCACGCTTCCCTGCCCAGCTCGGTGGCCGAGGCCTTCGCCCGGCCCAGGTCGCTGCCCGTGCGGTGCGGCCGCCCGGCCTGTCGGCGCTTGGTGCAGGTGCCATCGATGCGGCTGCCATCCTACCGGGAGGCCTGCCAGGAGGACCTGTGGGCCAGGGTCCCCGTCTGGCCGCACAGACAGCACGCCTGCCTCCACGCCCACGCCCACCTGCCGCTTTGCTGGGGGGCCATCTGTCCCCACTTCCCCCCCTGTGCCAGCCATGGCCCCTGGCTCACTGGGGCCTGGGGGCCTCCGGGGCACAGAGGCAGGACCCTGGGGCTGAGCACAGGTTACAGGGACAATGGGGGGCTGGAAGAGGTCAGCGGGGTGGCCTGTGGGACACACGGCTTCCCTGGACCTTGCACCTGGAGGCGCATCTCCAGCTTGGAGTCAGAAGTGTGAGGGGTCAGCTACTGTTGCTCCTGGTCAGCTGGCTTCTCTGCCTGGCACTGCCAGGGTTAGTGGGGGGGCAGGTGATTTGGGCTTTTCTGGCTTCTGCCTTGAAATCCTGGCCATGTACCCCCAGTGACAGATGTCTTCCATGGTCAGTTAAGTGACCTCGCAGTCTTGGGTCCTGGTGTGGTCTGGGTGGGTCTTGCTCTCCTCTTCTGCAAAGCTCTTCGCACTTGCCCTGGAGTCACCAGGAGCAGGGGCGTCTCCCTGGCCTGCTGTGAGCTAGTTCCTAGTCATGACTGCTGGGGGCCTGGTGTGGGAGCATGGTGGCTGGAACTCGGGATGGGGGCAGGGGTGTCCCGCCCCTCGCCCTCCCTGACTGGAGTCTCTTCTCAGAGCCCTGGGGCATTAAACAAATCTTTTACAACCCACTGGTCCCGGCTGCCTCATTCTGCATCCGTGGGGGTGGGAGGGTGGCACACCACAGCCTATAGGCCACAGAGCACCTTGGGGGTATCCCAGGCGGGGTGTCTGCCTAGAGCAGGTGGGCAGCTCCCTCTGGGAGAGTATCTGGGAGATAAGGCTGAGAGAGGGCTCCGGGCGGCAGAAGCTGCTTGGTATTCAGTGGCAGCTCCTACCCACCCTGGTGCTGCATGTGACAAATGTGCTCAGCACGAGGTCTGGTGGTGACGGATGGAGTTCATCCTTCAATCTCCTTGAAAAGAGAGGCTCACGCCAGGGGCTGTGGGTGTCCTGCTTTGCAGGGACCCACCTGGAAGCCTGATGTCATGGAGGAGACGGCAGAGGGAGGTCTGCTGTGGGCTCTCCTGGGCCGAGGCTGGCTGTATTCTCTCCCTGGTGGATGTGCAGGTCCCCGAACTGCCTGCGGGCTCTGGAATCCTGGCACAGGTGGCTTCCAAGGTCAGACACAGCTCAGCCTTGCTGCTGCCGGGACCCCTTGGTGAGGAGTGGCCGTGGGGGGGGGGTGTCAGAGAATCTGCTGGATGTCTCAGTCCTCCCTCTGGGCTCCCAGCCCCACCTCCTTTCTCTGTCACATGTCATCAGTCCTGGACCATCTAGAAAGATGGCTCTTGCTTACCACTTTCAACGGTTTCACATTGGTGGTTACGTGTAGCCCGCACAATGACTCTACAGTAAGCACTCATTCTTTGATTCATTCCACAAACACGGTGTGATTGGTGCCGTCAGACCTTTTCCAACTGTGAACAGGTAAAGCCTGAGGCCATGCTGTCCTTGACAAGTTGGGTGAGGCAGGGCAGAAATGACCTCAATGTAGGGAGGAGGCCAGGGTGCTGAATGCCAACAGCACGCGCAGCCGCTCCCCCGTGCCCTTTCCCACACATCCTTACTGGATCCCAGGAATCTGGGTCCCCTTTCCAGTCTCCTAACACTCCACTACTGGCGGTGAAGCCATGAAAATTGAAGTTTTTGTTTGGTTTTAGGCATGAGAGCAGCTGAGATGCTAGAGTGGGGAAAATTTCTAATATGTCTCCATTCTGGGCTGGAGAGCTGGACTATGCCAAGAATGGGTGGCCCCAGCCCATGGCAATCAAGTTCATGTCCTCTGCCCTATAGACTTTATGGATCCAGGTCCAGGATTGAAGTGGGGAGGGGGGACCTCAGCCACAGGTGGTAAATGTGGGTCTAGGTGAGTGCTCGAGGCCTTGGAAGGGAGCTTGACCTTGAATGCAGCCACTGGTGATGACAGAGTTAAGCCCCTGGACCTGACCCCTCCTGCTCCCTGAATCTGAGTGCAGCTCTGGCTGAAAGGCTGCAGCAGGTAAGCTGGGAGGAGTCTTGAGGTCCAGGCTGCTCTCTGCTCACTGCCCAAGATCATTAATAACCAAGAACTGGAAAAATAATTAAAAGCCGAACATGGAGCTGAGCCTGCTGCTGACTGGCTCCAAGGAGGGGCCCGTCCTGCTCTTGGGAGCCAGGCTCTTGGCTGCCTCGTTCCTTCTCTAGGAATGTTTCTGGGCAGAAGTGGAGGCAGGGAAGATGCCTACTGCGGGTTCAGACCGTGCTTGGCCTGGCTCCCCAGCCTCGTGCCCAGAGCCATGATGCCCCCTGCACCCCCACCGAGGACCAAGGAAGGGCCCCGCACTACCGGGAAGAGGGCAGGAAGCCTGGCAGGGGAGAGGAGGGAGCTGTGTCGCAAGGCCATGGATGATTAATCATCATAAACAAGGGCCCGACTGTGTAGCAAAGAGCAAGCTGAATCCAGCCAGACACTGGCTTTTTCGTTTGGTGGGACCCAAGAGGGGGGTCCTCGGTCACCTGTCTCAGCAGTAGGAACTCCTGTCTCCTGCTGCTGCTGGGCGCTGCTTCCTAATCAGGCTTTACCTCCGGAGAGGCTCATGGCCCACACCACCCCTTTCCTGGGGCCCATGAGCAGGCAGGGGGCGAAGAGCTTAGCAAAGGGTGGGCATGATACCTGGGCTTTAGTTCCGGCTCCAGAACGCTCCAGCTGGGCCTCAGTTTGGGTCTTTGAAAGGATCCTTCAGTTCCCTGGAGCCAGAGAGAGACCACTTTCTCCCCCACAGCCTTCCAGACCCTGAAGAATTCAGACCAGCTTCTTGTCTCTGAACTGTAGCAGGCAGTCGCTACAATTCATCAGGGGGCTCTGAAACCAACCAGGTGCCTGGGGACCCAAGCGGGGGTCTTCAGTGAGTCTGGGGTCCGTGGCTACGAGTGCGGTTATGGCTGGCAAGTGACAAGGGAGCCAGGCGTCAGTACATAATAGCTTTTATTGAGCACTTCTGTGCCAGGCACTAAGCTCAGTACTTTTCCCACAACCCGTCAGTGGGGCAGGTGCCATCACCCGTGTTACCAACGGCGAGGAAGAGCAGGAGGCTCGCTGCCTGCAAGGGACAGGTCTGCCTGCTCGGTCCACGGTCCTAATCCCCAGGTTATGCCAAGGTCCACGCAGAAAGCACATGGCACATACCAGGCAGTGAGAAGCTACCACTTCTCTTTTTCTCCAACCGACACCACCATGAGCCCCAGCCCCGGGGAGGAGGGGCAGTAAAACGCCCCTGCAGTCCTGGGTTTTAGGAGAGCCAGCTTTTCAGTGGCCATTAGCATAGCCAACCGGGTGTCAGCCCTGCTCAGGAATCCGACTGAGACAGGCACGGTCTCAGTCTCAGACCTGCCCTCAGTCCCACGGCCCTGGGGCCTGGCACTGCCAGGCTCCTCCCCTGGGGGCTGGTTTCTCATGAGGTGCCCCCATCCCCCTCCACCACTCTGACTCTTTCTCTGCCTATCTCCGGGGCTGCTCCCGGCCCCCGTGTGGCGACAACAGCTGTGTAGCTAAGGGCCTGGCAAGGTGCCTGCTGCCCACCTTCCACCACTCAGCAGTGCCTCCCAGCCTGTCACCTGCCATCTGCCCCATCTAGAAGGCAGCAGCCGCCTCTTGGCCTCAGGTGAGGGAGCAGGCAGGAGCCGCTGGCAAAACGGCCCTCAGGAACCCGAACTCCCACCTTGGCCTGGGCTGCCCTCGGGGTCAGTCTGGGGCAATGCCGGTGAAAGGCTTTGGGTGGAGGCTGGCAGATTTATGTCCTCCTCCACAATGACATCTGTACCGAGGCCAGGCCAGGCCGGCATCCTCTTCTGCCCTCCCCGCCACTGACCCTGGGGGCCCATCTGTAAAATGGAAATCATGATCGCGCCCGCCCCCCTCACCACACTGACGTAAGCAGCAAGCGTGCCCGACGCACGCACGTGGTGAACAAACATCGGCGGGGTTCTGTCTGGCTCTCCCCCTTGCCCGAGCCCCCTGGCCATCAGCAGCAGAGGGGAAGGCGACCCCTTCTGACCTCCGGCAGGTCAGGCAGCAGGTGAACACAGAGCCGTAAAGGACCCCAGGCAGTGGCAGTGGGGAGTGCCCTGGGTTACCTGCAGGGGTGTGGCCCCCTGGGGCTGGTGCCGTCCCAGCTCGGTGGAGGGGAAAGCAGCCACCCGACTGCCCTGCTGTGTGGCTCCAGATTGTCACATTAATCAACCTGGGCTTTATGATGCTAATAAATTCGCATCCAAAATTTGGTTTGGAGCCTGGGGCGGCAGAATGATTTAATTTGCTTTGTCCTTAAGCAAGAGGGAGTGTAAATGGAGAAGAGTAAGGACGGATGTTTTGAGTTTTCAGCGAACAGCTGGGCAGCTGCAGGTTGGCCAGAGCCAGGGGTGTCCGTCACCCGGGGGTGGGGCCTCCTGGGAAGAAGCCACAATGGCAGACGGCGAAGGGTCGTCTATTTTCCACATGGATGGAAAATCACAACACTCGGGGACAGGCTGTGAGATGTGCGGCAGCAGTGAGAAAGGAGACCATGGTCAATCGCGACCGAGGGTTCTCACAGGCTGGGGCAGCCCGGGGCCGGGGCGGGAGGCAGCACTGCTGGCGGACACCCCACATCCTCCTCCCTCTCCTTCCGAGACCCACCTGGGCCCCAGGAGACCCGGTGGTGTAGCTCTGTCCAAGGTACGAACACCGCGCCATGCAGGGAAGGCTGGGGAGGTCCCCTAACAAGAGGTGAGCAAGGCACTGAAATCAAAGGGTGGGGAGGGGGTGGGGGCCTGAGACCCCACCCCAGAGAGGCAGCTCCGGGCCAAGCTGCTTTGGGCTCCAGGACAGGTAGGGCCAGGCCCAGGGCTGGGGGCACGCCAGGGAGGGGTCAGGAAGGACCCCCAGGTCCTGAAGCAGAAGGCACATTGAAAATGCAGAGTCCGCTAGTCACCTGTGTTTCTGAGAAGGGCTGGCCCAGCAGGTGCATGCATGCCTGTGACAGGGAGGGGACCACGGAAGAGCTGGTGAGGGGGCCAGGAAGCCACCCTCCGTTCCATGAGAGTGGTGGCTGGTGCCCCATCTCAGTCCGCAGCACCCAAAGGTCACCGAGAGTATGAACAGAGCACCCAGGGCCTGGCTCAAAAGGGAGCCACGTTTAGTGCTGGAGTGGGAGCAGGGACGGCCAAGCCTGCCGCCGCTCCGCAGGCCTGACCTCTTACAGGGTGGGACGCAGAGCCTGCTCACCGCTACATGCCCAGGGTGCCCCCGAGCCACCGCGGGGTGGGTGAGGGTAGCTCCCCTTAGTGGTCCTTATGCACAGCCCCCCTGTACCGCAGGGGACCCTGAGGGCCCCAGGGGTGCAGTCAGGAGAGCAGAGAATCGCTCTGAAGGGTCACAGGCTCTGCGCTTTAACCCGG
This sequence comes from Suricata suricatta, assembly GCF_006229205.1. Taxonomy (NCBI): domain Eukaryota; kingdom Metazoa; phylum Chordata; class Mammalia; order Carnivora; family Herpestidae; genus Suricata; species Suricata suricatta. The sequence goes on along the minus strand of NC_043716.1, from coordinate 52,637,449 downwards.
CTGCCGGGCAGCTGTGCCCCGAGGAAGGACCTCTCCTGCCTGCTGCTCCCGAGTCACCCCTGGCTCAGGAGCTCAGGACAGGTGTTGGCACCCACAGCAAGGGCCCTGAGAGCCACAGTCCTGGGACCCTGGTGCCAATCAGCACTTCCCGTTCTTGTCATCGGGGGTGGCCAGGCCCTCTCCCAGGAGTGGAGTGGCACCTGGCCACTCCAGGCCTGAGGGGAAGGTGGGACCTGCCTGTCACTGGCAGTGCCAGTGGGGAGGAGGGTTGGGCCTGGGATTTGCCCTGAGGAGGCAGCAGCTACTAGTGGAGTTTTCCCAGACAAGGACACAGGAGGGGCAGGACAGAGGAGGAGGGGACGTGGCCTCTGGTATAAATAACGGGAGTGCCACCACTTTGTCCCCACTGTGCGGGGGGAGGAGCCCGCCCCTGGCACGTAAAGCAGTAACCGGTCCTGGAACTGGGCCAGCTGTGTGCCCGGGTTGTATGGCTAGGTTCGCCAGCAGCCGCCCCGGGGCAGGGGGGCCTGGGAGGCAGGCCGTCCTGGCGAGTGAGCCGAGGTGTGGACTGCACGGGATCGTGGGTGGGGAGAAGACCCCTAGCAGGAGACGAGGAGGGTCCCCTCCACGAGTCTGGCCTCACCTGCCCCTTGCCACCCTGGGAAGGGGTCAGCTCTTGGCCCTGCAGGTGGGAAGGTAAGCGAGGGGCCCAGCGTGGAGCCCCCGCCTCTCTCGTCACCGGACCACATCCCGCCATCAGACCTTGGTCTCGCTGAGGACGATGTTGGCAGTGACGAAGAAGAAGCAGGAGAAAGCCCAGAGCAGCACAAAGCCCACCCAGAAGGTGTGGCGGAAAGGGGATCTGTGCTTGTTGACGGTGCCGTAGCCCAGGGCCAGCTGGGTGTCCTTGCGGCTGAGGTACACCAGGAAGGCGGGGATGACGTACTGGATGCCTGTGCCCGCGTAGGCGCCTGTGATGCCCACCAGGGACTCCAGGTCGTGGGTGCAGAAGGCCACCAGCACTGGGGGCAGCAGGGTGATGGTGGGGAACACCACGCGGTCCACCACCCAGGGGTACGTGCCCCCCTCGCGGTGGAAGAGCGTCTTCCAGTTGTTGCGGAGGGTCACGGCGATGATGGGGAAGTTGGTGCTGATGGTGAAGACGGGGAAGAGGCCCAGGAAGAAGCGCACGGCGGCCAGGCCCACGACGTCGCAGCGCGCGAAGTTGAGGGTGTACATGTCCATGAGGCTGTCGCCGCGGAAGCAGAAGATGGCGGTGAAGCAGAGGAGGCCGTAGAAGGCGAGGATGAGCACGTAGTCCAGGAAGACCAGGCGAGTGAGGTGACGCTTGGAGGACACCGGTGTGACGAGGGACGGCAGCGAGTGCTGGCACATGAAGGAGTAGACGCACACCCCAAACAGGTTCCGGACCCCGGAGAAGTCAGCCAGGGGCGGGTGCCCCTCCCTGTGCCCGTTCCCGATGCGGACCAGGGCCAGCACGATCATGATGGCAAAAGCTGAAAGACAAGAGGGCAGTCGGGCAGCTGAGCAGGAACTGGCCCTTCCCTGGCGGGGGTGGGGGTGGGGGTGTTGGTTCGGTGGCACCTGCCAAGGGACCAGAGCACTAGGGGGATCACAAAGTTCACATGACCCCGAAGGATGCATCGTGAGGCAGGTCAGCAGTGGCTGCAGACCGCGCTCTCCCTCCCGAGTGGATAAGGGAATGGGTCTCTTGGGGGGCCTGGGTATGAGAGGGGGGCTACGCTGGGCGGTGGGCATGCTCCAGGCCAGGCGCTCCCCAGCTCCCTTGGGGGGCTTTCCTGGGAGCAGGCCTCGGTCAAAACTTGTGCTTGCGCTCCCTCCCTTGGCTTAGAGAATGTATGTATGGGAAGTGGGGGTGGGAGGGGCCCACAGGATTCGGGAGGGGGAGTCCTCCTGAGTCACGGGCACCTGCTCGAGGCATCTGGGGGGGAGTGGGTAAGTGCGCCGGCACCTCTGCACAGAGGTGGGCGCCCGGGGCCTACACCATGCAGGAGGGTGCCCACCGTCACCCAAGGGGGGAGATGACACCATGACCAAGGCTGGAGGCAAATGGCACATGGCTCTGTTCTCCTGGGCCTGGTGGCAGCGGCAGGGGAAAAGTGACTCTGACCCAGGTTTCCTATAGGGCAGAAGGGGGTCTAGGACTATCTGCTCAGAGCAAACGGGGCCCTGACAGCCCTCCTAAGGGTCTTATGCCCGGAGTCGGGCGCATCACGTGGGGCTCCAGGACGCAAGCTCCCAAAGGCAGACACACTTCTACATCCGGCTGACGCCCCTCCGCGTCTCTGGCTTCCTGCATCTGGTACCCAGGTTGCCCAGAACTGTCGCCGTTAGCCACTCAACACACACAGGCGCCACGGGTGTCCCCCAACCCCTGCTGTGTCTATTCAGACCAGACGTAATGCCCCAGGACACTTATGTCTCTTGGGGGCCACACGGGTGACAGGGAAAGGGGCAGCAGGCTGAAAGAGGCTGGCTCCCAGACTTGCAGCTCTCCTGGCCAGCCCAGCCGTCCCTGCCACAGGGCCCCTCCCCGCCATCCCCTCAGGCCACATCACACTCCCTGGCTCCCTGGAAGGAGACGGCCTTTCTCCCGGGACTCACGGAAAACCAGACCAGTGTCTTCCCACAATGACACTTGAAAGTGCGATGGACAGAAGCATCATCTATCACTTTTAGTCCGAAATGTCTGACACTGGGGACAGCAGCTGAAGGGAGCGAGGGAAGAGGCCTGTGCAAATTGCCAATAAAGAAGATGATTTGTTTCCTCTTCAGCCTGCTCCGGCTGCTTCTGACAGAGTGCCCCACGACTCTCGATGCTCACAGACGTGGCCCATCTTCCTTCCGTGCTCTGGTCGGTCAAGGGGAAAGTGGCGACCCAGCACCTCCTGTGGGGTCTGCCTCTGGATTAACCCTCTGGAGGGTGGAGAGGGGGCGACAGGACAGCCCAGGACCGTGGCAGCCTGGCTCATCTAGGTCTCTGGGGGGGGGGGGTGGTGAGTAGGACGTCAGGAGGGGTGAGTAGGGCAGAGATCCGTGGGAAAGAACCGCAGCACAGAAATGTGCTGGGGCAGGGTGGAGGCGGAGGCCCCTGTGCACCAGGGAGTCTGTCTGGGGCCAGAAAGGGTTACAACCCAGAGCTGGCAGTCTGGGGGGCCCTGGGGCTGCCTGGTGATTAGCTACTTAAGAGGCTGCGACCATCAATGATAGCCAAATTATGGAAAGAGCCCAAATGTCCAACGACTGATGGACAGATAAAGAAGATGTGGTATATATATTGTGGAATATTAGTCGGCGATCAAAAAGAATGAAATCTTGCCATTTGCAGCAACGTGGATGGAACTAGAGTGTATTATGCTAAGCAAAATAAGTCAGAGAAAGATAAATATCATATGATTTCACTCATATGTGGAATTTAAGAAACAGATGAACACGGGGGAAGGGAAGGAAAATAAGATAATAACAGAGTCTTAAATACAGAGAACAAACAGGGTTGCTGGAGGGGTGTTGGGAGGGGGGATGGGCTAAATGGGCGACGGGCATTAAGGAGGGCGCTTGGTGGGATGAGCACTGGGTGTTACAGGTTAAGTGATGAATCACTAAATTCTACTCCTGGAACCATCATTACCCTACATGTTAACTAACTGCGATTTAAGTTTAAAAAAAAAAAAGAGGCTGCGGCAGTTCTGCCATAGGTAGGGCCCTGGGGTCAGCCGCTGCAAGGCAAGATTCAAACCCTGCTCTGCCACCACCATTTCAGGTGTCACCTCGTGACCTGGTGTGACTCACAGCTTGGAAACAGGCCCGTGGAGAAGCTGTCCCTGTCGCTTGGGCTCTGGGCCCTGGGCGCGGTGGGGGAGAAGGCAGAGAGCCAGCGACTCCTAGCGCTGGATGCTGGCTAGTGCCTCTCTGCCCACCGGCATCCTCAACTCTATATCCCAGTAAGCTGTAGGACAGGCAGGCTTGCTGACTCCAGGGTGAGCGGTGGGTCTGGACAGCCGATGGGTGGTGGTGGGGAGGTGGCGGCGGTGGGGGGATGGGGGGGAGGCGGCGGCGGCAGGGGAGCTGTCTTTCCTGTGCACACACATATTTATGGACGTTCCCCAAAGGAGACGGGGTTTTTAAGGCACACAAACACACGGGCAACCTCCACCCCGACTGCACAGCTACGGACAGTCTGGAGTCACTGTCTTGGGGGCTGTGTCTTTCTGACGACATAGGACATTTTCTAGAACTTCCAGGATGGCTTACAAAGGTATGGCTGTGGGAGATAAGAGAACTTATCTTACAATCTTCTAGCTATAATTAGGTTTGCATCACAGTGCTGTCACCTGGACTAGTCCCCCACCTTGCTGTCTTACTCAAGTCTATTTCCAAAAATCAGATCTACCCCCAGGGGCTGGATGCTGGATCCTATGCAGGAATGAAGACGCAAGAGGCTCTTGGGAGGCAATTCTGGGAGAATTAAAAAGTGGCCGCTTCGTGGGGCTGCAGCTCCTGGAAAAGGCTCTGGAGGGGACAGTCTCCCCTGGGGGCCACCCTGGGTCAGCCCCACACCCGTCAGCCACACTGGCCCCGCTCCGTTGAAAGCTCGCGTAGCTGTGTGACTTGCCAGCACGGGAAAGCTCGGGGGGGAGGCGGGGGCTTTGTTCACCCCCTGGACCCTGACCGAGCACCTGCTGGGTGCCAGGCCCTCTGCTGCTCTTGGGACACACAGGGTCCAGTCAGGGGGAAGAGGGCTATTCGTCGGAGCAGCATGTGACAAGCACAGCGCTCCAAGCTGAGAAGCTCTCCCAAGAAGGACACAGGACGCCCGGAGCAAACGCCCTGGGAACAGAGCCTGGGCTTGGAACGCACTGAGGGCTGGCTCGGGGCAGACGAGCCCCAGCGAAGCTTGGGAAGAGGCAGTGGAAGTGTGAGCCACGGGAGACCCTGACTGCCCCCCCCCCCCCCTGGTCACTGACAGAACACATGGTAGGCGCTGGGCTATAAGTGGAGAGGGAAGGGCAAAAGTTCCACCTGGTCTCCAAGTTGGCAAGTTCCAAAGAAACAAGTGATACCCCAGGCTTCACGTTGTAACGGAGGGACAGAGGGAAGGGACGGGTAGGAAACAGGAGGGCCTGGTGCGGTGGCTCTAATCTCGAGGGGTCCTGGACTCGTGGCACACATCTGGCTCTCTGGCCCCTGCCCTTGTGACCACACCCCTCGTCGCTGGCTCCTCCCTCCCATGGCTGCCGGAGGAGCAGAGCTCCAAGGCCATCTCCTAGATTGATGGTCCCATCCCTGGGAGACAGCTGCTCCCCAAACCCATTAGGCCTGATAATAAATCAAGATGAAATGAGGGTGACAGGCTGTGAGCGACAGACTCTGTCAGGAAGCCTGACAGAGAGCAGAGTTCTGAGCATACATGTTGACACTGAGCCGCAGACACTTGTGCCCACCAGGCCGAGGCCGTGTGGGAGGTGTGGATGCACAAAAGACAGAGTGCTGAGCGCGCCCCGACATCCTGCTGACCGGGGCCTGCGGTTCCCAGAGGGTAGGGGCGGCTTGGCTTCGCTCTGACCCTCACAGGCCACGCTCGGAGCGCCCATGTGACCGGATGTGGGTCACAACCCACATCCACCTGCATGGCCGCTGGAACTCACACTCTGAGAGGCGAGGAGAGGCAGCGAGTTGCCAGGGAGAAGTCTGTGGCAGGGAAGGAGGTGACACATGTCACGAGGAGTGGCTGTCGGCCTTGGAAGGTGCAGCTGCATGGTGGTGAGACAGGACACGAGACTCCTCTTTAAACAGCGGAAGTAACAGCCCACGTGAAGACGCTGCACTTGATCTGAGTGACTCTGGGCTGAGCTAGGCCCACCCACCCCTCCGCCCATTCGACAGAGCTGTTCTCAGTGCCCACGTGTCGGCGCTGCTCTGGGCACCTGGGGACTGTGCACGGAGTGAATACCACCCCTGCCCTGGAGCCCAGAGTCCCCGGGAACCGACAGGTACGAGTTGCAGAGGCCAATTACAACAAAAGAAAGAGCTGGCTAACAGCCACATCAGCTGCAGGGGAGGGGACAAGAGCCCTGTCCAAGCCCGCCCGGGCCCAAGACCAGCCGGAGTCACAGGGGGAGACCAGGCCCAGGACCCGATTCTGGCTGCCACAGGCCCTCACAGCAGGAGGCGGAGGAGGAGGGCCCGGAGGTAGGGTCCTGGGAGCATCTGCTTCCAGACTTCCACCCTCGTGACGTGGCCAGGAGCGGTGGGCTTCTCTCAGCTGCTTGGGGTTCCACGCGCCAGCCTCACCACATCCATTCACCCTGAGCCACCGCCTGGCCCCTCTTCCCACACGTCCAGTCCTTGGGAGCCCTGGGCAGAGAAGACCTCTCCCTTCCCTTTCAGAGGAGGCCAAGAGCTAAGTGAATTTTGCACCAGGAATGCCCCGCATGACAATGTCAGTGTCCCATCCTGGGGACGTCGGGGACCTAAGCAGGGGCCCTCTCACAATGTTTACCCAGGCACTGACTCGGCTCTCAAAGGGGTCCAAAGAGAAACACTGCTTTCCGGAGGCGGCCTCCTGCCCCTCCTCTCTTTTAGCAGCAAGAGCCTGATAAGAAGCCCAGGCCAGGGTCCGTGAGGCCTCACGGCTGTCTGTCTACCTTCACATCCAGTCTCCTTCCTGAGGTCCTGACAGGGGCAAGGTGGTCCCAGTTTACCAGGGGAGGGGTGCTGGTTCTCCGGCTCCTAAGTCCCCAACCTCTCCTGGGCCCCTCACCCTGGGCCTCAGTGGCTGCATGAAGCCAGATGGGTGTAGGGCTCCCCGGAGCCGAAGCTGACTTGCTCTTGGGACAGAGCTGGAGACGAGCAGGGGTCTGAGGCTGGGGCCCAGGGCTCTGATGTGTACTTCCTGAGAATCCAACCAGCCACTGTAGTTTACTTCCCTCAGGGCCCTGGGTAGGGGCAGAAATCAGAACGGTCAGCAGCCGGCTCTCTCCTCCATTACCCGCACCCATCCCTGGGTACACGAGCGAGGGCCAGGCTGTGCTAGACGTGTGGAGAGGGAGGGGCTTTTTCCAGGGACTCCAGCAGCAGAGTGAGTGGTGGCTGACACTGACCTGGCCTCCGGGCCATGGTGAGTCTCCCCCCAACTGCTCTTGTAGCAGGGGTGAGGCCTGGGAAGGGCTCTGCATAGTGCCGGCATGAGCTGGACCACCTGCCCCAGCGCCACTGGGACTGAGGGACATGGGGCAGGGCTCCCCTTGCCAGGAGGAGGGCGGGGCAGAACTCTCCCAGGAGCTCCCCTTCCTCCCCCAGGACGCCCCCCAGTGGCGCTGCAGGCACCCAGGCCGTTCCGCAATCAGCCACTGTGTCTGGCTTTCCCGTGGCAGCGTGCTTCCTGGAGAGCTGCTCCTGGAACCTCTGACCTCTGGACCCGGCCCCAGAAGTCCCGGGGCTGTGGCAGGCCCCGGCCTGTGCTGCCCCAAATACCTTGCCGTTCTGGGCTCCCTAAGTGGCTCCAGCTCTGACACAAGCGAGGTGAAGGCCATCCATCAAGGCAGCTGTCAGGAGGACGGCACTCTCTTCTCCAAGCAGAGAATCAACATGCCAGGGCTAATGATAATGAATGGCCGTGCTGTGCCCATCATCAGAGCCGGATCCGGGGAGGATCTGGCACCAGCTTCCTCCTCCACCACGGCGCTGCCCTCGGAGGATGCTGGGGCACAGATGCGTCTCTCCTTAGCTGGTCAGAGGTTGGCCTGGGCCCCCGGAGATTCAGGAGGGCAGGGAGGAACTGAGGGGGGACGCCAGCCTCCGCTGAGAACGGCTGAAGACCAAGCAGTTTCTGAGCCCTAAAAGCAGGAGCAGGCGACTGGGCATTTGTTCCTTAAGGAACAGGAGCAACTGGGAACGGAGAGCTCTTCTGTTCTGCAGGCTCCTGAGACCCACGGGGCCGGGGGTGCGGGTGGGGGCTCACCCCTAGAAGCTCCTTGGAAACCTCCAGGGAGGGAGGCTGCTGCCCTTCCTCTAAACAAGCTCAGCTTCTCGTCACACAGGGCTCCGCGCTGAGCTGTGTCATCTTGGGCTGTCTTGTCACCTCCCACTGCTTCCATTTTACCTCCTTTGAAAACGGAGGTGATCAGGGGCACCTGGGTGGCTCAGTCGGTTGAGCCTCCTACTTTGGCTCAGGTCATGATTCTCACAGTTTGTGGGTTTGGGTCCCGCGTTGGGCTCCGTGCTGACGGCTTAGAGCCTGGAGTCTGCTTTGGATTCTGTGTCTCCCTCTCTCTGTTCCTTCCCGGCTCATGTTGTCTCTCTCAAAAATAAATAAACATTTAAAAAAATAAGTAAAAAACGGAGGTGATCATGGAAGAATCATGGAGGACGGGGTAAGACGGAGCAACAAAGCTTGGTCCACGCCATCCCTCAGGAACATGGAAGTCACTTTTATCATTGTAGAAAGCATATCTCCCAGCCCGACAACCCTGGTCCTGGGCAGGCAGGAACCTATCGATCCCCAATTCTCACCTGATTCTCCTTTTGCTACAGGAGGGGCTGGGATCATATTAGTGACGTTCCCCCTCGCCTGGCCGGGCATAGCCCTTGCAGGAACATCCCCTGTTCTGCGCGTCTCTGGCAGGGGCGTCAGACCTGGGCTGCTCACATCTGCTCTGTGGACCAAGCGGCTCCCTTTTGCTTCACATGAGGCCAAACGAGGCCAGGCTGTCCCCACCGCTCTGTCACCTGTGGGGACTCTGGGCGAATGCTGTCTCCACCAGGGGCCAAGCCTGCGAAGGAATGAAGTTTGGATTTGGGCAGCTTGCCCTGCTCCATCCTTCCTTGGTTGTCACCCTCCTGCCTGAGCACAGGCCGAGGCGCTGGGTGGGTGCTCCTTTCATGCCAGAGAAAACAGGACATACTGGTCTCTGACTGGGAGGGGGTCCCTTGGGGAAAAACAAGAAGCTCCTTGCACAGATGTGCTTGTCCGCAAATGTCCAGGGTCTGGGTCAGATTTTATCTTAGGTCACAAGACATTCTGTGATTGCGGCCTTGCCCGTGGTGACTCACAGAGAGTCACTTGCGTTTCCGCCGAAGGGAGGGATTTCAGAGCCGATCTATGTTCCCGTGCCGAGCCAGCCCCTGTGCCCTCCGGAGGACTCCAGCTCTGTTGTCCCCATGGTCATGGTCATGGTCATGGTCAGCATCACGAAAGCAGAAGAGGACGCCTGGGTGACCAACTTACAGGACTGAGGCTCTGCTCTGTGGCTGAGTTATTTACCCCGAAGAACTCTGAGCAGAGTCCCTCTTTCCAAGTGTGCCAGGAGGACGGGCCGTGGGCAAAGAGCGGGCAGTTGAGTCTCTGAAGCGATCAAGTCTCAAGTACGAAATCAAGAGTTCTGGCCTTTCCTTCCTTCCCCTTCCCACACCCTCCAAGAATGGCAAGTGGCGCCGGGAGGCAAGCGTCTCCATTTTTCATCCTTACGCTGTCAGAGTGAGCTCAGTTCGTAATGGCTGGGACAGTGAGGCCGTGGGGCCCCTGGCTACTAGCCGACTAATCTCCTTCCGAGATTGCAAACATAAAACTTGGGCGCTGTCACCTTTCCCGAAGGCCGTTCGGTCCTCTGCTCTTAGTGTGGACTGAATTATCTCCCCCTCTAACTGCCATGCGGAAGCCCTGATCCCTGAGGAGACGGCTTGGAGACGGGGCCTCTAAGGATGTAACAAAGGTTACAGGGGGTCATAAGGCCGGGCCCTCATCTGACGGGACCAGCGTTTTTCTAAGAGGAGCAGGAGACGCCAGAGCTCCCTCCCTGCCCACAGAGAGAAGCTTCCACGAGGAAGAGCAAGGTGGCCGTCTACACGCCAGGAGAGAGGCGTCGCCATAAACCAACCCTGCCAGCACCCTCATCTTGGGTTTCCAGCCCCCAGAACCAAGAAACTCGCTCTGTTTAAGCCTCCCAGCCTGTAGTATTTGGTCATGGCAGCCTGAGCGGACGAAGCCCTCTCCTCACCAGCGGCTAGATGCACAGACAAACCAGGATGGAGAAAAAGAGGGTGGAGAAAACAAGGAGAGGCAGTGCGACCACAGGGCGCGTGGACTTCCCCGGTCTGGACGCGCATCCGGGGGGGCCCGTGAGCTCTGAGATGACCAGGGCTGCTTGTGACGCAGGGCGGAGGTTCGCCCCGGCCTGCGTGCAGCCGGGTTCTGTGCAGACACACCCCTGCAGCCATGGTCAAAGACCTCGCCCTGCTCATTACAAGCTGGGCCTTACCTCCCTCCCCCTGCCAGTGTCCAGGCAGCTGGCTGGCCACGTCCTGGGCTCATCTGACGGCCCGGCCGGCGCACATCTCAGCCGCATGCACAGCCAAGTAACTGACAACAAAGGCTGCTCACAGGATGCGGGGGCAGCGTGGTGGCCTTTGCTCGGGGTCCAGCAGGGCTCTCAGGTCAGTCCTGCTAATGAGAAGGGTGTTTTGGTGGCATGGGGCTGCCTTTCCCGGAAACTTTCACTGGATGTACACCCTGCCCCGGGATCAGCGAGATGGAAACTCCAGCTTCCTTTCCTTAAAACTGACCTCAGCGTTTGCAGAGAGAACTTTTAGAAAACCAAGAATGAAGACCAAAATGGAATGCATACAGAAAGACTTTCCTGGACTCCCTCCACTGACGGAGGCGCAAGGGGAAGTCACACACTTGACGGCCCAGGAAAGCCCTGGACAGCGGCCCAGAGAGGTGGGCAGGGAGCACGGGCTGACAGCGGCACAGGGCGATGCCGAAGGCCGAAGCTGGCCGACTGCTCAAAGGGGGCCGATGCGCTGCTTTCATCCTGGGGAGGGTCCCTCCTTGGCCTCTGAGAAGCGCTGGATGAGGGGACAGCAGTGAGTGGCTGTGGAGGCATTCATACACCAAGCTGGCATGTTGAGCAAATAGGATGTGGGGAACAGATGGCCCAGGCAGAGAAGACCCCCAGCTGCCAGTGGTGACAGATCAGGGCGGTCCCACCAAGAGACTCTCAGCTGAATCACTCACGGGTCTGTAGGGGGACCGGCCGAGCAGGCACAGATAATCTGGGGGACAGGTGAGAGCAGAGCCCTTAGGTTCCCTGGTGACAGTCTCCTCCTGGGGACCTTCTGCTTCTCGGGCCACCACCGCCGAGTCCCACCTCTCCCTGCTGGCTCGGTCTGGAAGACAAATCTGGGGCACCTGCCGGGGGGAGGCAGGGAACGTGGGGCCGAGGAGCTTTGTAAGCTTCGCGTTTGCCCACAGACGCTTGGAGAGGCTGGCGCCTGACCCACTTTGAGGGGAGCATGGAGACGGGCACGATACACACGGTGCTGCTCTGAATACACAGTCAGAGGAAGGAGCCCTGTGGGTCCTCGCCAGCCCAGACGAGGAGGGCTGCCGTGCTCCAGAGCAGTCTTTATTAGAAAGAATCGGGTTTTTTAATAACACCAAATGGGGCACCCCAAGCTGAGCCAGCTGTGTGTATGCCCACCTGGGAGGCGTCTGCGGCGGAAGCTGGTAATGGGGTTAAAGTAATGATGCTGCCTCAGCCCCTCCGGCCAAAGGGCTCCCTGCCAGGCGTCCCAGGTGGGGACAATCTAGTCATTTGCTTAGTGGTTTAGGGCTCAGACTCTGCGGCCACAGCTCCTGGGTCTCTCCTAAGTGTCCCCAGTCTACTGGCCCTTGACAGAGAGAGAGCCAGGACCTAAAGAGGAAGCCCCAGGCCATTCCGTGAGATGCTACCTGCTGCCCCTTTCTCTCCGGCTCAAGTTTCCTAGAAGGTGGTGAGGGTGGAGGGCTGGTAGGGCTGCAGGGGTGCACTGGGGACTGGCGCTGGGGTGGGGGGGAGAGAGGGCTGGCCAAACCAACTGGCAATGCTTCAAGATCTCACCGCCAGAGCCACAGCTCCTTCCGGAGGTGGCTGGGGCCGCGTTCCTGACCTCAGGGCCGCCCCCGGGACGTGCGGGCCACCACAGCTGACGACAGCAGGGCTCACTCACCATGGCTAATATGCGAATGCTGACCCAGGGCCAGGCACCGTGCTAACAGCTCTGTCCACACCACCCCAGATCCTGGTTTATCTTCACGGCCGCTCCACAGGGGGGTCCTGCCTTGGCCACCGCCAGACAAGAGGGCTGGCTGAGGCAGGCTTGGGCTGTTGGCGCACTCGGGGACCCGAGTTGACGGGAACAACGGGAGGAGGGGCCAGAGCCGAAGCCCTGGGCTGGGGAGCCCGCCGCTGATCTGAAGCCGCAGCCCTGGGGTGAGTGACCGGATAGCAAAGTGGGGTCGGGAAGTCTGCTAAGGCCAGAACAGTCTCACGGGCCCGATGGCAATGGCGACTTTCAGAGGCATCTCCCAAACTGACCAGCCTGGTCTCCCCAGGATTTATCTGGGGAGCAAATGTGATGAATCAACACTGGCGCTTGTCATACATGTTATGACATTTGCCTGGACGAGTGGCTATTTGCAAAGGCCATCCAACCCTTTGAGCCCCATTCTGGCGGCACGAGAGGCGTCCAGGGCTGACGAACGGGAGGAGGCCTCTAGGCGGCCCTGAGCTCTGGGGGCCCTGCTCGGGCCGGGGCTCCTGCAGTCTTCCCCGGCCTCCTTTCAACAGATGGCAGAACAAATTCCTAATTAAGCACAAGAAAGTTTCCGGCTCAGCACATTTATTTATGATTTTCCGGTCCCTTTGGTGCTCATTCTTCGCTTTTGTCTTCCTAGAACCCAAGTCGGCTTATTGCCACCCTGCGCGCCTGCTCTCGGCTCTCTTAGACAGTCTGCGCCCTAATCTGGGGAGAGGGAAGGGGCAGGGTGCACGGGAGTGTGGGAAAGGAGGGAGGGTCACGGGGGGGGGGGGGTGGGTGGGCGGGGAACACGGCCACACAGCTGCTTCTCAGAAGCAGAATAACTCAGCGCAGACTGGAGGGGCAAACGGGGCTTTGGGGCTGCATTTGGAGGAGTGCTGGTCAAATCACCTGGGCTGAGCCTGGGCCGGAGGAGAGAGCCCCTTGCAAATGCCCAGAGGGCAGAGCCTGCTCCTTCCTGCGGTCCGCCAGGCCTGTCCGCTGGGCCCGGCAGCTCCCTGGGGTTCCTGGATCTCTGTCCCCTGCCTCAGCTCCCCATGTTGTGCGGCTGCCCCGGGGCCACGACCAGGGAAACACCTCCTACCAGCTCCACGGAGGAACGGGCCCTGGTGGCTCCCAGGCTCCTGGCTGGGAATCGAAAACTGAGGCTTGGGTACAATTTAGTCTTGACTTAACTGGGCACTTCTTCTTTCGCTGCAGAGGACTCTGTGTCACAGAGAGGTCTGCTTTCTATGCGCGGGCGTCTGACGCTCTCAGGCAGAAAAAGGACTGTCTGCGCAGTCACCCAGAGCACTCGGGAACAGGTCTGTGGAGGGGCCAGTGCTATCTGATTATCTCTTGGATCGAAGGGAGAGAAGAGACAAATGTCTTGCAGTGACAACAATGCCACCACACAAACACGCGAGTGTGGAGGACCTTCCCAGGCCGGTCTCTCCTGCAGGCCCTCTGTGCTGACACACAACCCCTCACCCCGCCCAAGGGCACTGCCACCGTGCCCTGCCGCACTGCAGGGCCCAGGAGCCTCTGGGAGGGGGACGAGGATGCCCCCACTGCGGGGCTAACCAGTCTTGCTGGCCTGTGTGAAGGGGCTCTGGTTAGAAGGGGAGGCAAAACCGTGCCACAAGGGGGCAGGACAGCCTGCCACAATTGGGGGGGTGGGGAGGGGAACAGAGCACTTTTTCTAAAGCAATCTGAGCTGGGCTCTGGGGAGGAGAGGGCTCCAACAACAGCGTGGAAAGGGGGCAAGGGCTAAGCTGAGATGGTTTTGAGGTCCCCGGAGGCCCTGCTGGCAATGTGGGCCAGGTCTCAAGTCTGAGGGTGTCTCATATCCTGCACGGAGACAAGAGCTCTTGGCTTCCTGTGGGCTGACACGGGAATCCATCATGGTGGCTAAAGTGCCTCCACCTCTCCCCACCCTGCCTCTACCCTCCCCGGTGGCTGTTGATGCAGCAGGTCGAGGACAGCCAACCCCGAGTGGGGGAGGGGCAATACTTTCAGGACTTTGGGACCTGCCTGTAGGGAGCAGAGGGGGACCAGGAAGAGAAGAGGAATACTTTCCTCTGAATATGGCTTTACTGAGGGAACTTTTCCTTCTGCAGGTCACCAGGGCTGTCCCGTACTTTCTAGAAGCAGACTTGTAAGAAGGGTGGAGAGCAGTGGCTTTGATCCCAGCTGATCCCAACTTGGGGAAGCCCTCCCGGCACCCAGAGGGGCTCCATTCCAGCACCTTAGCCTTGGGGCCGGCGCGATCCTCATGTTCTAAGTAATGAGTTCCCATTTTTTCCCGGGTGGTCTTGTGACTTTACCCAGGGCTTTGAGACGTGTAATGTTTGCAAACAGCACTGTGGAGGTGCGCAGAGGACTGGACCGGCGGAGCGGGGGAGGTGAGGAAGGCCGCCCCATCCAGGAACCGGACAAGTGCCCTCCCGCTCCCCCTACCTGGCTGGCTGGACAGGTTTATCATGTTACAGAGGCCTCAAAGCTCACACAGCAGATGACTCAGTCCTGCTCTCAGTTCCTTACAGGGAAGGACCGAGGTGGAAAGAAGTTACATGCTCAAGGCAGGACTTCCCAGGGCTGAAAACCAGCCCTGCAGTGTGCAGCAGGGGCCTTCCCCACCATGAGCTCCTGGGCAAGAGCCCACTGCATGCGCATGCTCGCAGGGCCCGTGCTGGGTGCCCGCCACGGTCCCTTCCGACGGAGACGCCAGGAGTCCTATGATGTAATGGCTCCTTACGCTGGGATCCTGGGATCTTAAGTGGGGGTGGGGACCAGAGGATCAGATGTGCCAGAATTGCCGGAAATCCCCGTTAGCAGAAGTGGCTCTGTGCTCGTCATGATCTAATCCAGTGCCGGCATGGCATGAGTCCCGATGCCGGGTAAGGGCGCAAATGTAGTGGCAGAGGGAGGGGTCCCGACCTTGGGGTCCTCAGGGAGCTCTGTGCCCGGGCAGGCGAGGTATTGGAGGTGGGCAGACTCACTCTGGCAGGTCCCTTAACTGCAACAGCAACCATGTTCTATGCTTTTAGCCCAAAACAGGAATACAAATGATCCCAGAGAATGTGCCGGCCCACAGGGGCGCCAGGGACCCCACACCCTCCAGTCCTGGGTCTAAGGGGCTCAGCACAGGCCTTCTAGAACAGTGTGGCAGAATGAATGAGCTCCCGACCACAAACCTGCTTTGGTGGGGAGAGACCCCCAAACTCCCCCTGGGGACAATGGCGTTCTTGCTCAGCAGGGCAGCAGCCAGTCAGAAGGCATCATGGACAGGGCCTTTCTGGCTGGGAATGTGGAGGCGGCTGCCACAGCCCACTGGGTTTTGGGCTGTGCCACATGGTGCATGCATGAGAAGGCAGAGCGGTACCACTCTCGTGCCCTGAGGGAGCAGAGCCGGACCTGGGCCTGCAGGAGCCGTGGCCCAGCCTGTGGGTCGGGGTGGCAGGGGCCCCGTGTGGGTGTGTGAGGAAGGCTGGGCCTAGCTCCGGCTCCATCCCCACTATGTGATCCTGAAGTCACTTATCCTTGTCGGGGCTGTATTTCCCCATGGGTGAAAAGGGAGGCAGAGTCCCGGCCTCCTCTTGGAGCCCACGGAGCCGCGGCCACCTTCCTGCTACGCCGAGGACAGCACGCTCAGAATGGGCGAGGGGAGGGCAAGGAAAGAAAGAACGGCCCCAAGACGACTCTCACTCACCAACCCATCTCATCAGGGAGGTCAGGATCTGCAGGTACTTGGTCTTCTGGACGTCAAAGAAGGTGAAGGGTCCAAGGAGGAGAGTGAAGACAGCCTGGGTGACAAAAACAAGCATGAGGGGGCGCAGGGGCCGGGTGCACGTGGTGCACCGCGCCTGTGGGGAGGACACGCCGTCCACGCAGCCTCTGCCGGCGGTGTGCACCTGTCCCCGCGGAGGCTCCCTGGTGACAAACGACGTCACGAGGTGGGTTCCCTGGGTCCAACAGAAATCCAGGGCCCTGCCTGTGGCCGCTCCTCAGGCGTCCTGTCCAGAGACTATCTCCTGGGCAGGCCCCAGGCGACAACCAGGGACGTCGCTGCTACTTCTCTTCGGCAAATGCGGAGGGTTCCCGGGCCAGGCATGGAGCTGGACACGAGAACCGATTCGGTGTGAGACGGCAGGGAGGTGAGGACCCGGAAAGGAACCTTAGGTGCGCCTCATGCCCCCAGAGTTTGCCAGAAAGAAAGGACGGGGGAGGAGGGGATGTGGGGGCCCTGACAACACAGCGAGGTGGAGACATCACCGTTCTGAAGGCTTCGGGGGAAAGGACTCCTCGGGGTGCCGTCGCTCAGCAATGTCTACAACTCAGAGAGAAGGGAAAACCTCTCCTGGAGAGCCAGAGCCAGGGGCCTCCAGGGCAAACCTCTTAGAGGAACAGCCCGGACCACAAAGAGAATGGGCCACAGCCAGGAAAACTGGGAATGGAGTGTGGGCTCAGTTCTCTTTCCCTTAGGAGAACAGGGAAAAGAAATTTAAAAAAAAAAAAAAAAGAAGAAGAAGAAGAGAAAAGAAACCAAGCTCTGTCTTAGAAAACCAATCTGTGGGAAATCTGAACCCTCTGTGCAAAAGAAAATGGGGGTAAAACCTGGCACAGCAGAGCCGGGCTGGGGGCTGAGGGAAGGTTAGGATTTCCTGCCAAATTGGATGCTCAGGGAGCAGAGGAATTAAAAGCTGCTGGTTGGAGTTATGATGATGGGACCATTTCCAATCTGCCACTTCGGAAGCAGCAGAGGCATCAGACCTTATTAACATTTACACTGCGCCATTTTATCACGTTAATGCTAATGACGCTTGCCAGAGGTGCGGCAGAAGCTCGAATGTGGGGAGCAGGGCCCGCTTTGGGGAGCTGGGCTCTGGCCCTGGGATCCGGGGGAAGATATTATAGCTGCTCAGCCTGGCGGCCAGTCCCCTACTCCCTGGCTTCCCCCGTGACAGGGTGATGGGCAGGCGGGTGCTGGCGGAAGGGGGGCTGGGCCCCGTCCCTCCCCCACCCCCATCCCCAAGGAGAGCAGGATGTGGGAGAAGCTGTGACCTCTTATCCAAGTCCATTATCACTGCGAGCATGAATGACACCAAAGACTAAAGTACTGCTTAAGGAGAAGGCTCTAATTAGCTGGGGGACAGGGCCTCCAGGCGGGCTCCAGGGCTGGGAGACTTCTGGAAAGGGCTTTCTGCTGGGGGCCTGGAACTAGCTCTGCCTCTGCCAGGAGGAGGCGAAGCATTGCCATTAGGCTAGGGGTGCCCGGGGGAGGAGCAGAGGGGGGAGCACAGCTTGGGGGGCGGCGGCCCCTGCAGGCCAGGACTCAGTGAAGCAGAATCAACAGCCCCACAGAGCAAGCCAGCTTTTGCAGCAGCAGCAGCAGCAGCAGCAGCAGCAGCCGCCTAGAATTTTGGAAAATAGCCACTTTAGGGAAACTTCAGCAGAATTTTTTTTAAGTTATTAAAAAAAAATTTTTTTTACATTTATTTATTTTTGAGAGATAGAGTGAGACAGAGCGTGAGTGGGGAGAGGCAGAGAGAGGAGGAGACAGAATCTGAAGCAGGCTCCAGGCTCTGAGCTGTCAGCACAGAGCCTGACGTGGGGCTTGAACCCACGAACTGTGAAATCCTGACCTGAGCCGAAGTCGGACACTGAACTGACTGAGCCACCCAGGCGCCCCTAGAATTTCTTTTTTGAAGGCTGGGGGAGAGACAGGTCTTGAGGAATTACCTATGAAGGCACTTGCCACAAGCCTCTCCAAATAACTGTGGCCTGCCCCAAACTGGACTCCTGGGGCGTCCGGTCAGGTGGGGACGCTCCACCTCTGACCTGCGATGTCCGCTGGACACGCTGGATGTTTTCTCCGGTAGGGGCTACGTGGGAGGCCAGATCTCCTCTTGGAAGCCTGAGGACTGGCTTTTCAAGGGTTCCGCTATGTAAAGCCAGGGTCGGTGGGGGAGTGCCGGAGAACCAGTCCCTACGGCGGACAGGGGACCCTGCTACTGCGGCCCGCACAGGTCCTTCTCCAGATGCTAGATCTGTCTCCTCCTCCCCAGCAGCCCTCTGTCACCATCCCTTTTATGCATGAAGATGCAGTTTACAAACCCCTGCAGGGTGGGATCCTAGCCCCCCTGAGAGCCTCCCTCTAGTTAAACATACTAAGCATAATACTGCCACGTCTCAAAAAGGTCGAGTAGGAAGCGTGTGCGAGGTGCCAGCTGCGTCATGGGGAACGGGAGTCTAGACGGGCTCAGAATGAGGGTTCCCGCGTGCCTGGCACTCCCACGCCCGGTCCTAGGGACGGCAGTGGGGACTGGCGGTGAAGGTTTCTTCTGGAGGATTCGGTCACAGCCAGGACACCCATGGCGGGGACAGAGGCTGGGATGTGGTTTTCCAGCGCTCGGGACCACAGCCTGACCGCACCAGCTCGGGAAGCGCGGGGCAAATGCGCGCAGACCGACAGACAGCAGCCCTGGCGGGGCAGCGAGCTCACGCGTCATCAGGAGCCCAGAGTGAGACACACAGCACAGGCGGGGGCTAATTAAGGAACAGGTGTCCTCTGCAAATTAGTTAGAGCCAGACCCGGCGCCCGCAGGGGCCGGCATCCAGAGCCGGGAAGGACACCGCGGGGAGGTGGCCAGGCCTCTGGGAAGGAAGGGGACGCGGGAGGAGAAACGGCCCCGCGCCCTCTGGTCCAGTGAGGACAGAGCTCCTCTCAGAATGCTGAACGGCCGAGTGTGGCACCTTCTGTTTTCCCTTTCCTTTTTCAAAAAGAAGAGATAAAAAAGCCAAAAGACAGCCCAGCCTCTTGGGTCTTCTCCTCTAGCCCACATGACATTATGAATTAGCTGGCTCCTGAGCAAGTGTCCAACCCCCAAATGCCATTGATCGGCTCAAACTCAGCCTCCGTTCAAGGACTCTCTGAGCCCAACTCAGCACAGGAGGCGGAGGCGCCAACTGGGGCCGGCAAATGTGTTTTGTGTAAAGAAAAAAATGAAGAGCAATTGTCTGGTTTCTAACGAAATCTTCAGACTGGTCACTGGGGATAAAGCCTGAGACAGACCCAGGAGGGCACAAAGGGGGCTGCTCAGGTCCCTTCTGGGGGCGGTGAGTTTAAATGTGCCCCGGAGGCCCTGTGGCCACCTTGCCTGATGCGAGGCAGCTCACGTCGCCAAAGTAGCGCCAGCAATGCTTGGGCATGGCTTTTCCCAAGTCCTGGTGGCACTCCCAAGTCACCGAGGCGGCCTCTCTCCTGCGTCCCACTCAGCCCCAGCTGTGCCAGCCCCAACCTTCCAACGACCTCTCGCTCGGTCCTTACTCTGTGCTAGTGTCTCGTGACTAATGTAACTTGGTGGCTTCCAACCACACAAATGTACTTCTCACCATCCTGGAGGGGAAGCGGAGCTCAGAGCATGGGCTCCTGACCTTGTGAGGGTAGGGAAGTGGTGGGGACACCCAGGGGAACGTCACTGAGAGAATGATACCTAAAGTAAGAGGGATCAGGTAGTCTAAGGGCTGGGGAGAGTTCGGGACTGTCCCTGGGGAATCTGTACCGATCCCTCTGTCCCGGTCCTCTCCCTCCTGGGCCCAGAGCCAGCCGGTGCCAGTGCCATCTACCACCCTCAGCCCCTGCCACACCTGTCTTTCTTGTGCACTGCTCAAGGGCTTGTCATTTCGGAGACGACAAAGTCCATTGGGCCAAGATCTGGTTCCAGCCACTTTTTTCAACCTTGTTTCTGAAGACTCCTCCCTCCAAACAAACTTATTATCCAGCAGCCCCGGGCTGCACTGTGAGTCTCTGATGCGCCCAGAGCCTTCCTACCCTTGGGCCTTTGCTGCAAGCGCCCCTTGGCTGGGCAAAGCTCCGCTCCCAATCCCAGTCCGAAGTCCACTCTCACTTCCAGCTGTTGTCTTCCGCTTCCCCCTCCCTGGAATCAGCCATGCCTCCCCCAGGGGCCCTCCCCAGGCTCTGCCAAGGTAGCAGCTGCCGCTCCTGCACGTCCACGCTCCCACAGTGCCGGGCACAGTGCCCCCCACGGGAGGGTTGACCCAACTGTGTGCACCCCAGAGGACAGGGCTGTCAGGAGGCGGCACATTTCCTCCAGAAATGAGACCCGAGGACAAGGGAAGAGAGATCCAGCCCTCGGCCTGGCAGAGGCAGGAAATGAATCCCCTCTTTAAAATCAGTCTGGGGGACCGGGGTGGGGGGAGGAGGGAGGGAGGCTGGTGTGGGCTGCACTCGGGGATTCCCTGGACAGGCTGAGACCCCAAAGCCCAGATGCTCATGCCTGCACGAGTCGGCCGGCTGGTGTCTGGGAACCTGAGGCTGGTCGCTACCTCCAGCCGCCCCCTTCCTGCTGGGAGTGGTTTGGAGCTGTCTGAGCAGCCAGGCCTCAGCCACAGGATGGGAGAAACACACGCTACTCAAGAGAAAGGACTGTTGCATCAGAAACTCTCGAGTCGGAGCTGCCGAGGCTGAGCCACGCTCACCACCTGCCTCCACCGTCCTGGGTTTTAACCCCACAACCCGCTCACCGAGGAAAGGCTCCTCCGGACACAACTCCACCTTGTTTCACCCACAGAACGAGCCCAGGACTGGCGGTGGGTTATGTCCTTTGCCAAGCGGCCGGAACGGGGAGGCAGGAATGGGAGCATTGGCACCAGAGCACAGAAGTGAGGCAGCCCAGCTGCCTTCTCCTGGGTCCCAAATCCTCTGCAAGGTTAGCTGCTCAGAGAAACGACATGAATGCTCGAAGCTGTTGCTGGTCCCACTCAAAAGTCTGTTCCTGCACCTGGCTGCTGTGTTGTGTCACGTCCACCTCCCGCCGCTGGTCCTGTCCACGCTGCCCTGTGAGGACGTCACTCCCCGATGCTGTAGGTCCCTGGTGCTTTATGAAGCGTGCTTGCCCATGGGGGTGCCTGGGTGGCTCAGCTGGTTACACATCAGACCTCGGCTCAGGTCATGACCTCAGGATTCATGAGTTTGAGCCCCGCATCGGGCTCTCTGCGGTCAGTGCAGAACCTGCTTCTGATTCTCTGTTCCCTTCTCTCTCTCTGTCCCCTCCCCTGCTTGTGGTCTCATGCTCTCTCTCTTAAAAATAAGTAAACATTAAAAAAACAACAGCAAAGAACAAAGTGCTCACACATGCGGTCTCGTGTCATGTTCCCGGCCATCTGTGAGGTCACCGGGCAGGTGATGATGCCGCAGTTTAGCAATGAGGGGAGCTGAGGGACCGGGGAGGTGTGGAGACAGTGAGAAGGCGGCGGAGGGGGAGCGGGAGTCTCCCGCCCCCGCCCCCTGACCGCTGCGATCCCCGCTCACTGCATCCAGTTGTGTCTCCCCAGCACCTAGTCCTGCCATCACACCCCTTGGCCTCATGCCTTTACCCTCCTGATTCCACCTGCTGGCACAGAATCCCCCTTTCTACCTCCCTTAACCACGTCACCTTGGAAGCTCTGCTCGGGGGCCGGTGCTCCTCCCTGGGGCTCTGGACTGGGTTCACCAAACACACAGTTGTTATCTCACTGCTGAATGCTGGTAGGTCCTGAGCTGCTCCTTTCTCACGGATTGACTTTGTGCACACACCTCCTTGCCCCCAGCAGAGTACAAGCACCATGATGCCAAGGACTGGGTCCCTGGTCGCCCCAATGCCTAGGAAGGCTTGGCACATGTGAGGTGCCCAGTGAGCATCTGCAGAATACAGTGAATTTGGAGGAGGAAGTGGCAGGTGGACAGGTGCTACCCTGCGGTAGAGGAAGAGGCAACCCCAGGTTTGCCCACTTGCCTCGGACCCTCCACCAGTGCCTCCTGCCACGGGCAGCGTCTGAGCCAGCAGAGGGCACGGCACACCGGGAGGCAAGTCATCCCCTCCACCTGAGGGGGTTCACGGTGTCAGGGAAAAAACTCTCTTCCCCAAATAGCTGTGAAATCAACATGGTTTGATTTAGGAAGAGCAAATTAAAACAGTGTTTGCTCTGAGCATATCCGCTGGCTTCAGGAGAGAAGGATATTGAGCCCTAACAAGGTGAAAAGGCCCCTCTGAGAAGACCTGGGGTTCTCAGCTGCCCTCCCTCAGCCGCATCTCCCCGGACCCCCAGCAAGGAAGGGGCTCGGACCCCAGGGCGCTGTGACCACTCTGTGAATCCGCTTGGCCCCCAGAAGGGGTGACGTCTTAGAAGAAGCCTAATGCCAAGAACCTAAAGGTCTTTGAAGGATGCGACGCCATGCCCACTTCTGGGAGCCCGTGGACTCCTAGCCAGTCACAAACTGGCTGCCCAGCAGTCAGTCCTTATCTTATGAAACAAAATTAAAGCCCCGGATCCCGTTTGCTGTCATTTCTTCTCCTGCTGGGAAGAGGCGCAGTGGACTGCAGCTTCTAATCAGTACTTCAACTTGGGTGAAATTCAACAGCACCCCTCGTCCACCTGACTCCCCTCAAAACAAGAGCAGGGGCAGGGGGTGCAGGGAGAGGGCACGCTGCTAAAGTGACGGCCACCATACAGAACGAATGTCCTAAGAACCTCTGGGCAAGTCCACGGGGCAAAGACAGATACACCAATTACCTCTTCTGACAAGGGGTGGTGAGAGAACCTAGCAGAGAAGCCGGCCGGAGAAGGCTCCCTCAAGGCCCTGTCCCCCGACCCGGACATAAGCAAAGGGGCAGCATCCCAAGGGGATGAAGGCCAAATGGTCAGGGAAGCCAGGAGTGTCCAGCAAAGCACAAAGGTGAGGTTCTGCGGTGTTCCCCGGCTCCTGGGGCTGAGAGGGAGCACGGAGCTGAGGGGGGTGGTGCAGCCTGGCTGTCACTGCTACCCACACGGACGAGGTGGGGGCCAGGAGGGCTGCTAGATGGCCCGTTCCCCGAGTGCCTGCCGATTGACTTAGTTCCTTTAAAAATGAGGCCTTTGGGGCTGATCTGCTGTGGCTCCCACAGGGCAGTAAGACAGAGCTTCCAAGAGGTGAGGATTCAGGCATCAGCAGCTTCCTCTGCACTTCCCCCCCCCCCGTCAGCTCCCAGAATTTGTTTCATTCATATTTAGAGAGGGGGAGGGAGGATGAGCCGGGGGGAGGGGCAGAGAGCAAGGAGGGAGAGAGAGTCCTAAGTAGGCTCTGTACTGTCAGTGTGGAGCCTGATGCGGGGCTCAAAGAAACCCATGAATTGTGAGATCATGACTTGAGCCAAAATCAAGAGTCAGAAGCTCAACCAACTGAGCCACCTGGGCACCCCAAGCTCCCAGAGTTTCACCATAAAAGACTAGCTGATCCACTCGGAGCCTTTTTTGGTCTAGCATTCAGGGGTGGGGTGGGGACTTGATGTCCCTGTTAGTTTATTTAGCAGGAGTGATGAAGTCTTGAAGGTGGAATGGTGACATGCCGCCTGGTCTGCCCTGGACACACAGGGCTGCCCAGGGGCTGCCCAGGGAGTGTGTGGTGTTGGCATGCACAGGGCTCAGGACTGCCGGCTCAGGCAGGGGCGAGGACACACTGACGGCACAGCTGAGCTCTGGACGGATCCCGGAGGCTACCTCAATGGATACAAGATATGAACTTGAGCTTACAGGGCTGTCTTTGTTCCAGGGCACTAGGGGTTAAGAGTTAATTGGGGTTAATGAGAACGCAGCATGAACCCATCCCTAAACGGGAACTGAACTTTCCAGGCGTCCTTGAAGTGCGTGAAGAAATGTTCAAGGATTCTATTTTTATTTCTCAAGTGGCTGTGAACATTTTGGTTTGGGAGTTTTTATTTTCCCAACTTGAATGACACTGTCTGGGGATTCATCAGCAAAAAGGAGGGGAGCTTGGAGTCAGCGAGGGACCACGGAGGGTGGGGGTGGGGGGACCTTTGGTTTCAGGGCCACATGCGCAGGGCAGGGGTTCGAATCCTGACACTTGCCCTGGCTAACCTTTGAGACCCTGGAGCGTTAATGAACTTCTCAAAGCATGTCATGTGTGCACAGGTGTTCAACAAACATCAGCACTGGCCATCTGACCCCAAGAGTATCAGCGCACACGGGTGTCCTCACAGGCCTCCAAACACCCCAGGTGGGGGAGCAGACAGAGCCCCTGTGAGGCCCTCCAGCCAAAGAACATCAGGTCCCTACTGTTCTTAATGGACTTCTATCACTTGTACCCAAGTTCAGTAATGGTCCAAATGCTCTGGGGGGGAGTTCAAGTTCTTCCCAACCAGACAGAAAGGGTCAGCCATCGCGCCGAGGATGGGAGAGAGATAGACAACAGGTGTGGGTCCAAACCCAGGGCAGAGGCCCCAGTGATCAAAGCCCAGGGAACCATTATCACAACTCACTTGGCAAAACCCTACAATGAGGCACCCCATCTGGAGGGAGGTGTCTGGGTTCCACAGAAGGACCGGTGCTTTCACGTGGGACTCTGGGTGGCCACTTTCTGAAGGCCCAGCTCGGGGAAGGGCTGGCCCAGAGCACCTGCAGAGCCTTGCCGTGGGAGAGGGCTCCACCAGGACAGGCTGCTGGGTCTCAGACACTAGCCCACCCGCGATGGAGGTGGGGCCAGTCTTCACGCAACCACTATCGGTGGAGCATGAGTCAGGAGGCCGGCTAGAGGCCAGGACGCCTCTTCACACACTTACCATCCACAGTGCAGATGAGCAATGCCCTCCCAGAACGTGCTGCAGAAGGCAAATTACTGCACCTCACTGTCCCTGCGCCATCCCCCTCCACCTGCCAAACCCTCACCTCAAAGGGACTGGGAAATGTTTACTGAACGAATTGAGAGATGGAAGACTCAGGTGATGCCTGAACATAAAAATGGAGAGTTGGTGCCTAAGGACTCTAAAAAGGCCTGTGTTCCTGGAGCACACGCTCTTCTCCAGCTGTCGCCTCACGCATCCTGCAGCAGAAAACCAAGTCCACGCCTGGCAAACAAGGCAGCCCCAATCAGAATGGGCGAGTATGGAGACACGCGATGCCCGCAAAGGGCAGGGACGCCGAGCCCGGAGACGGGAGGGTGGCGGGTCCGGAGCAAAGAGAATGACGAGCCCAAAGGTAAAAACTGCAGGTGTCCTCACGTGGCCCCTGAGCTACAGAACAGAGGCCAGAAACCAAGCCCACCCTGCAGCCAATCAGACCAGGATCAGGAGGAAAGTGGTGTCCCTCTGCTGATTAGCTGAGAAGAGGGGGAGGCCCTGGGGCACCTTCCTGGCCTGTGAGGTCACACTTGAATAACTTCTGCTGAAGTACTGGGGAGACGGGGTTTGTCTCGATATCGGAGTGGGGACTGGGGGCTGGGGGAATGACTTCCAGGAGAGACCAGGGATGGGGGGCTGCTCCCAACCCCGCACACGCACACAGTTCCAGCTGTCATAAGCCCAGCACGCCGCCTCCCGGAGACATGCTGGGGCCGGCACGGAGGAGAACAGAGGGGTCTCCGGACCGAGAGCCCAGGGAACGGCTTCGTGGAGGCCGGCAGGCGAGGGACAGCCACGACACAGGCTGCATGGGGTGAGCACTCCGGGCCAGGACCTTCCGGGCCAGCTCCGAGGGCGGACACACAGGGCTGTCCCTGGACCGCCTGCCCCTGGCCAACACTTGAGGAGCCGGGGTGACTCTGTTCCGCGGGGTTCCCCAGTCCCCAGCAGCCCGGAGACAGCCAGGCGCTCACGAGGCACTTCCTACACTCAGTTATTCCCCAAACACACCAAGTGAAAGGCCACAGGTGACTGACGGTTGAAAGCATTTCCACATCCCCTGCTCCAAATCTTCTGCTTTCTTTCTCAAGCCAACTGGAGATAAAGCAGATGCAGAAAAGGATCCAAATAACATCCTTCTCTGAATCCTCTGCTCTAAACGTCCCCTGCTCTACTTTGATGAAACAGAAATTCTTAGTTAGGGACCTGCAGTTTGTAACCCGTGTTTATGGTTTTTCCTCTGGGAGGCGAGAGAGAGAGAGAGAGAGAGAGAGAGAGAGAGAGAAAGCCCGTCTCCTCCTGAACCCATAGATGGCAAGACCAGGAGACTCATTCCAAGTTTCAATCATCAAGCAGTGTGATGTCTTACTGGGGAGCCTGGCTGCTAGGCTCCGTGTTAGAGACGTGTGGTGCCAGGAGCTACCTGGGAAAGGTCACGACCCACGGCAGGGCCCCCTCGGTCCCGGGAGGCCTGGCTGTGCACCCCTGGGAAACGGCTCACGTGTTGTGATGGCCACTGGACGCAGCCTGCGTCTTTCTAGAAGGTGCGCAGTGGCTCCCAGGCAACTGTCTCCACTATCGCATCACAACCCCCTGTCCTAGCCTCTGGAGTTGGGACAAGCCCCGCGCACCTGGTCCAGGTGTCCCCCGTCTCTGCCCAAGCCCCCCAACTGGAAGATGGTTGGGTGCCGTGTTTAGAGGGGATGTTGGGGGCAGGGGGAAGGGCTGTGCCCACAGAAAGTCCACTCTCACACAGGAGCCTCTGGACAAGCACTGAGAGGCTCACCCGTCACCCAGAGAAGGCTATGCCTTGGAGGCAAGGG
Organism: Suricata suricatta; assembly: GCF_006229205.1. NCBI lineage: Eukaryota > Metazoa > Chordata > Mammalia > Carnivora > Herpestidae > Suricata > Suricata suricatta. The sequence goes on along the minus strand of NC_043716.1, from coordinate 52,610,853 downwards.
ACCCGCCACCGCTGGACACATCCCGAGTGCTCATACAACACCAGCTTCCACCAAAGACCACCTCTTGACCCCGACACCCTGTGAACTGGCTACCGGCTCCACTTTAGATAACTGAGGAAAACGGGGGCAAAACAGCTTGTCGAGACCTCGTAACCATGAAGACGCAGCTGAGATCAGAACTCAGGCTGTGTGTACTCAAGGCCGGTCGCTTTTTAGGGCACTTACTGCCTCCCCTGATTATACCCTAGAGAAAGTCTCTCCAACGCCCCCTCCACCGCTGCAAGTCTGCCTCCTGGGGGTGGGAGTGGGGAGGGCCGGTCCAGTGGGCTCAGCCTGGCATGGCTGCCGCTCCCCTCGGCCCCACTGGAGGTCAGGCCTACGGCCTGTGTTGTCTCTTCCTCAACTGGGAAGCCAGATGGTACCTGGCGGTGGGCAGAGTTCCAAGGATTTGGTGCCAGAGCTGCAACCCTTGTGCTTGGGGGGGTGGGGAGTGGAAGATAAATACTGTGGAAAACCCACACCGTCACTCAATGATTACACGCCATCCGCTTCCTAAGGGCAGTGCGGCTCCTCACGAGCAGGAGAGGGATGGGTCTGCACCCACCTGCCCAGGTGAGAAGATAGAGGCCTGACCTTGGATGGCCCCTTGGCTTTAGGACAGTGAGGACGAGGAGGCAGATGGGACAGAGGGGCTGTGGGAGGAAGGCTGGGGGCTCTGCCTGGAGAAACAGACCTGCCTCTGGAGCTGGAAGCCGTCCTAACGCTTCACTGCTTGCATTTCAGGCGCCAAAGAGGAGGTGGCGGAGACGGGTGGGTCACCCTAGACCGCCTGGCACGTGGACAGGTCCCGGTTGATCCCCCCGGCCTTCAGCCCCCAAAGACGGGGGGCCCCGAAGCCCACACTGAGGGGTCGTTGTCCTGGCAGTGAGGCACAGAAGCTGACCCACACCTATGGGAAAGGAGAAGCCAGCTGGACGTGGAGTTTTTCTGGCGGGCGCGGTGGCTCCCGGCCGTGATAAGCCGTGAGCATCAGCAGCCCCAAGGGCTTATGGGGGGGCGGGGGGGGGGGAACTGGGCCGGTGCTGGTCTTGAATCCAGCAGCGGCCAGGCATCTGAGTGCTCTCATTCACACAAATGTTCACGGAGCACCTGCCCTCTGGGAAGGCCCATGCTGGCTCCAGGCGTGTGGATCAGGCGCAGCCCTGACCTCGAGATGCTCACAGTGAGACCCAGTAACTGAATACACACAGAAGTCCGATTATCGCCACGGCAGGGGTGCGGGGGTGGGGGTGGGGGTGAGTAACGGCCACAGGTGTCTTGGAAGGAGGCGCTGGAGTTCAGCTTCGAATGAGTGGATGCTCGTCAGACTCTGAAGCAAGGGAAAGGCACATGATGGGCATGGAGTCATGAAAGCACCCAGCGTCTCTGGAGGACAATGGCCAGCGAGTGTGGGGCAGACTTGAGAGAGAAGGTTCCAGAAGGAGACTGGACTGGCCCACACCACATAAAAGAGCCTATAGGCTGCCATGTGGAGAGGAACTTGGAACGGGTTTTAAGCTGGGAAATGACAGTCACACCTACGTACAAGTAACATTAGGAGAATAAAATGACAGAAAAGCCCCCCGGCCTTGGGGCAGTGCTTGTGCCTGGAGGCGGCCGGGCCGGCACTCTGGGGGTGGGGGCTGAGCACTGCCTCCTGCATCCCGCTCCAGGCCCCCCCCAAGTGCCCTGGGGAGGACTCTTCTCTGTCCTAATGGGACAAGGCTTAAAAGGGACTGTCCCCATTTGAACTGTAAGTTCAGGGAGAGAAGAGAGAAGGCACAGCAGGGCTGTGCCGGCCAGTGGGCCCCAGCGATAAATGCGCAACAATGTCACCTGGGCCCTCGTGGGCGAGCCCCCCGGGAACCCGAGCGGGTGAGCAGATGCCAAGATGTTAACTTCTCCTTCACCGCGGGCTTGGTTTGCCGGTTCTCACTTTTTAGCCACATGAAATCCCTCCATGGGAAGCGGCTCTGGGTACTGGGTACACTGAGGCGTATTTTGCTGGATGTCAAGGGAGGGGAGACGACGCTCCCGCAGCACCACCTCCCCGGGGGCTGTGCTCTGCCGCACACGAGACAAGGCCGGAGACGCTCGGCTGGCTTGGCCACGGGACCCCGGGCCTGAAGAGCTGTCGGGGCCAGGCTGGGGTCAACTGGTCCTAAGAACAAGAGGACTCGAGGGGAACAGGTGGACTGTGTTATGAATGACCCGCGTGGGCGTCTCTCTCTTTTTGGAGAAAAGCACCCACACCCCCAACCTCCCGATTCTGCCGGGAGTCAAGCTGACTTTCGGTGGCCGGCACGTGTGGACGTTAGAACCCGCAGAGCTGTAAGCATCTCCGGGAACCAGCTGCGACCTGACTGCTTTGGGCGTCCCTGTCCCGAGGACATTGGCCTCTGCCACCTCAGCTGCCTGGCATGCGTGTGGCACGCGATGAGAGGCGCCAGGTGATGGCTGCGGGTGCTCCTGGCGCCCTCCCTTCCCGCTTGTCTCTGTGTGGGAGGAGCGGATGGCGGTGGGAATGCTCCTTGCTGGAGCTGGAGGGGAGGGAGGGATGGAAGTCAGGTGCCCAGAACACGGGAGCCCTGCGGAGAGGAGCACAGGCCCAGCTGGCTCCACCCCTTCTCTGCTGACATCAGACCTTGAAATAGACAGATTGGGGAGCAGGATTCTTTGCCGACACAGTAACCTTGGAGGTGGGGAAGGAGGGGACACAGGCGTCAAGCTGGCTGATTAACAAGCTGTCCAACTAGGTGTAAGAAATCACACTCACATCCCCAGCTTCCTCCCTAGTCAGTGGTCAGAGTAAAAGGCCTCTCCATGGGGCTGGCATGCTATGGTCCCTAAGAGGAAGCTAAGAGCACCAACCAGAGGGACCCAGGGGGAGACTCTTGGCCCCGAGTCAACAAAGGGGTGCTGCCGGAGCCTTTTCCTCCGGGGCACACCTGGAGTCTGGAAAGTCTGATTGGAGGGGTGATGCTGTTCCCTGTCTGCATGGAAGTGTGTGAGGGATCAACTCCAGCATGTTACTTGACACCAGGCTGGAGACCTGTGGACGTGTGGCCACCGTCTTTCCCTGGAAGAGGCGAGCCACAGGAAGTCCCTGACTGCTAGCTACCTCCACTGCTGCAGCCTGGGCGACCAGAGCAGGCCTCTCCCTGGGAGACTGGGTGCCGGCAAGACCATTTGCCACCATGATGGGTCCCCTGCCGGGAGAATTTCTCAAAGCGGGAAACGCCCCGAGCTGTCCGCAGAACAGGTTTGGGAGGGCCGATTCCTGGGCTTTGGAGCCTTAGATTCCATGACATTCGGCCTGGGGGGGACCCAAGAGTGTGCGTGTTTAACAAGTACCTGAAGTTGATTCCTGGAACCAAACTCTGAGACAGAGTTCAGGCTCACGCTCCTGCCCTGGAGCGAAGGTGCAGAGGTGTTCCCAGGGGCTCGAGGGTGGAGCAAGCTCCCGACAGCGGTGAGGGGTGCGCGTCACAGACTGGCTGGGGGAGGGGGGCGCCTTCCAATCCCGGTTGGCATCCAGCAGTTGGCCTGGCAGTCTCCTCCCTCCTCTTGTCAAGGTTCTCAGAGAACGTCTCAATCGGTAGCTAGAGGAGGTTCTCCACGTAGCCAAACTGACTCTGCCCTGCTGTGCTCCGTGACCCTGCCTTCCAGAGTCACACTCACCACGAAGCATCTGCTCTGCGGCGCCTCCCTTTGCACTTGAGGGCTGATTAAAATGTACCTTGGTCTGCTCTCAGCCAACCCACGAGACAGCCCTAGCTCGTGCTAATTAATCAGATGTCATCATTAATATGCACCCTAATCGTTCAGCTCCCCTGACACCCATCACGCCCAGGCCATCGGCATCTCTCTGCTGGCTGCAAACCCTCTGGACTCCCTCGGCTCCAGCCTCTGTCCGCTGGGCTGGCCTACGGTCTGGAGAACGTGCCCACGGACACTTTCATTCTCGGCAGCCTGCACAGCCAGCGCCGCAGGCTGGGATGCCGGCAGCACAGAGGAGTGTGGTTATTACTTTAGAATGAGTGCTTTATTTAATTAAACAATTACTGGTGAGGCCCTGGGGCGCTATTTAGAAAGACACCAGATTCTGCTCACAACAGACACCCTGTAACAGAAAGTGAGCCTAACTCAGGGGGGCAGGCACAGCCCCACAAACCTCAGCAGGGCTGTCCCGAGTACCAGGGTCCTCTGTGCAACAAAAGGATCAGAGAGACACAGACACAGGACAGGAGGGCGCAATGGTCTGTCACGTTTCGTTTCCAGTTTAGTTAGCATGAAATATTCAAGAACATTCCATCTTCCTCTGAAACCACTGACAGGCTGCTGGGTTCTAGATGGCAGTTTTCTTCCCTGTGCTTTTGGGGGAAATGGAACAGAAAGGGCGCAGGAAGGGAGCAGGAGGGATGAAGCCAACCAGGGTGTTTGCTTAGAGAATACAAAGTCACTTTTAGTTCTTTCTCCAGAAAGGGAGATCTGGAAGCAGAGGGGATGTGGGGCACGGAGGTGGCTTGTAGTCTGGGGTCAGCCCAGAGCAGCTGAGGGGGGCAGATGAAAACACACGCATGGGTCAGTGATGGGGTCAGGCCGGGACGCTGGCGGAGTGAGAAGCCAGGTGTTTACCCTCGAGCATGCTACTCACAGAGAAGGTGCGCTCAAGCCTCAAGCTCGGGCTGCCTGGGATCAGCGTGGAGTGTGGATAAAATGGTCCTGAAAAAGCACAGCACAGAAGGTCCCCAGCAGGGATGGGCGCTCCCCATGGAGACCTATTTGGAAGTTTCCCAACCAAATTGGCCTGTGCAGGAGTGTGGGCTGTGGGTGTACACTTAACAAGCCCCATGAAGTTTCCCAGCTTGTGAGTGAGTGAGTGAGAGTGTGTGTGTGTGTGTGTGTGTGTGTGTGTGTGTGTGTGTATGTGCGCGCACGCACACATGCACAGCCCTGGCTCTTTCGTAGGTGGGCTGCTCACATCCACCCCAACCCCACATCCACCTGCTTCCACATGCACCGGCCTTTGGATTGCTGCACCTTTGCACGTGACCACGTGGATAGTCCCCTTACAAAAGACAGGCTTCTAAAAGTTCTATTTATAAATACTTAGTTTCCATAGAATGACATTTTACACACACTAGGAAAACCAAGTACTCGAGAGAAACCTGGAGCGAATCCTTCTGTGCAGTAAGGGAGCACTTTGTAATAAATAACCCCTTCCCCCAGTCTGCTTTACGCATTTGGACTTTCACGTAGTGGGGTTTCTCAGGAGCTGAGTTTGCTGGGGGGGTGGCCAGGTTATAGCACACAAGATGACCCCCCCCGCCCCGCCCCATCCCAAAGCACCTCCCTGGCTGAACTGAGGATGGGGACAGGGCGGAAGGACGAGGATCCAGGCAAGACAGTCTGACATCTGCCACTGTGCCCAGGAGTCAGAACAGCTTTCTCTGGGCAAGCGGTTTGTAAGCACGTACCAGTGACTTCCCAGACAACGGATGGGGGGATAGAGACCTAGGACATCCTAACGGGGGCAGAGAGGCACTCGAACTGCCGCTGTGACCAGGGGGCCTGGGCGGTTCACCTAGCTCGGGAGCTGGGATGCACCTTCCCTTCACTCAAGAGGACAGAGAATGCAGGACCCCCACCAATGGCAACGAGCAGCTTCTCAGGCTTGGGGGAGGGATGGTGGGGACCGTCCAGGAGGAGCTGGTCCCACCGTCTTATGATCCAAATCCCATCACTTGGTAATTTTACTAGGCGCGCAGAGGAGGCAGTGCTGGGCATGAGGCGGCATCGACTCAGCTGGAGTGTCAGGTGCCGGCTGTGGCAGAGGCGGGACGTGGGGGTGATGGATGGCGGGCTTAACACCAGCTGACAAAACCCGCATCCTGAGAGCGCATTAAAGATAAAAACAATTCTCTCACTGAGCTGGAGAAGGAAGCTTGGGCCAAACACCCCAAGGTGCTGGGGCTGGGGCAGGGGGCAGTGGTCACCATGGTCTGGAGCTGTGCTGGGCAGCGGCTGGGCAGGCACTGGGGGGGGTGGACTGGAGGCAGGCACTCAGGCAGCAGCGGCCGTGGGTGACAGGTGGGGTGCTGAGGGCTCATGGGGTCCCTTGGCAGGAGTTTGAGAGACTCAGTGCTGGGTTGAGTGACAGCACAATCTGAATTTCATTTAGAAAGGGCTAGACTGGGGGGATAGAAAGCACACCAAAAAACAAGAGGCCATTCCCAGGATGAGATATGTAGACAGCTCACTAGGAAAAAAAAGAGAGAGAGAAAGAAAAACACAGGCCTGTCCCTGTGTTATTGATTTCCTTGAAAAAGAGAGACAAGCTAATCCTTTAAAGTCAGTCACTTCAGTGGGAGCACTGGTGCTCATTGGAAGTCAGAATTCCCTCAACGTTAGAGCCCAGCATCTGTCTGGGCGGCGGCACACGCATTCTTGGGGCAAAGGGCAGAAATCCATTCATTCTTCCTCGAGACCCAGCGCCAGGGGTTGAGAGCAGAGGCTCAGCACGTGGGGGAGACTGTGCCCTCGGGCAGGAGTCCGCCCAGAGGCTCATGCGGACACTCTGAGGCTGGCAGAAGACCCTGCGGGCCACCAGCAAGCCAAGCTCCCAGTGTGCGGCCGTCCCCAGTCACCAGGGCCACCCCGCTCACTGCACCTGCAGGGAGTACCCAGGGCGACTGGCAGCTTCCCACGAGCGAGTAGGAAGACAGAGTGAGAGACCAGGCAAATGGACCTTTCTGAGCCTCCGGACCAAGTAAAGAGGGGCACGCTGTGGGGAGGAAGGGAGAAAAAACAAAAGGATGGGCCTCCCTGGCAGTTGCCAAACGGTCAGACGGTCACCATCCCAAGGGGGCGCTCTGATGTTCCAGACCCTGTAAGCAAGGCCAGGCAGCCAGGGACCTCCTCTCAGCCTGTTACTGAGTCCCGACCGTGCGCACCAGACAGGAGGGCAGGGTGGCCCAGAGAATGGAAAGGAAACTGTCATCAGGCCATCTGTGGGCTGAGCAGCGCCCTGCTCTCTGCTTCTAGACGGAGCCAGCCAGCAACCGCCGCCCACCCACCCCCGTAAAGACAGCTCATCTTCCCTGTCAGCTCCCGCCAGCATTCCAGCCCTTGGGGGCCACCTTTCCTTCCTAGTCACCTGCTGCATTCCACCCCACATTCCTGATGGTGGCAAATCCAGGGGTAGCACCCACACCACTCCCTACTGTGACTCTGCTCTGGGGTGCCTCTGGAGGGGTGCGGCTGTGCTCCCGAGAGTCCCCACGTCCTGTCGGGTCACTGCTGCTGTGAAACCTTGCTGCCCTACACCAGCTTCCCTCCACGCTGGTCCTGAAGGCCTCTAGGCCACCTCCTGCCCCAGAATTGGTAAGAATACATATTCAAGCCATGGCAGTGGTGACCCACTTATTAGCAGATGCCACAGCCCCAGGGCACAGTGGCTGATGCTGAAAGAACACAGAAAGAGGCTGTGGCAGGGACAGGAAACGTCCTTGGGAAGACGCGTCCAATTCTAGCGTTCCCTGAGTGAGTGCGAGATGTCTGCTCCACTGTCTAGGAGTGAGGGGCGGCGAGACAGGCGGCAAATCCATCAGGCAGACGGCCGGGTGCACACACGGATCACTGAACAGACACCCCCCCCCCAAACAGAGTCGCCCTCAACCCCCTGCAAATATCAGAGGCTGACAGACGGGTGTGACCTGCCCCTGCTCCTGGGCCTCTTGGTGGGGCTGCGTGCAAGCCCAGCAAGCCTGTGTCCGGGGCTGGAGGATGGGGACAGGCCCTGTGACCCAGGGGACGTCATTGTCCCCACGTCTCCGTTTTCTCTGCTGTAAAGTGGGATGATGCCGGGGGCCTCACGGTGCGCCGGGGAGGGCCACATCAGACACTAAGTGGTGACACACTACACACGCACCAAGGCCGCAGGAGGAAGGGCTGGCCGAGGCCTGGCACTGCCAGCGGGCACCTCACCCCCCTCCCCATGTCCCCACAAAGAGGACGTTTACCCCTTGGGAGGGACTGCCTTGGGAAGAGACCACCGGCTTTAAAAGGGGGCTGTCGGGAGTGTGGAGTTTCCTCAAAAAGTTAAAAACAGAGCCACCCTACGATCCAGCAGTTGCACTATGTGTATTTACCCAAAGGATACGGGAGTGCTGATTTGAAGGGCACGTGCACCCCAATGTTTACAGCAGCGCTGCAGACAACAGCCGACGTTCGGAAAGAGCCCAAATGGCCGTCAACAAATGCATGGATAAAGAAGGCGCAGTGTGTATATATATATATATATATACAGATACAATGGTATATCAGTCGGAGATCAAAGAGAATGAAATCTTGCCATTTGCAACAATGTGGATGGAACCAGTGTATCGTACTAAGCAAAGTAAGTCAGAGAAAGACAAATATCACAGGATTTCACTCATATGTGGAATTTAAGAAACAAAACAGATGAACACAGGGGAAGGGAAGGAAAACTAAGATAATCCAGGGAGGGGGACAAACCATAAGAGGCTCTTAAATACAGAGAACAAACTGAGGGTTGCTGGCCGGGCGTTAGGTGGATGATGGGCATTAAAGAGGGCACTTGTTGGGACGAGCACTGGGTGTCATATGTAAGCGATGATCACTGAACTCTATACTAGAATAATCATCACACAATATGTTAACTTGAATTTAAATTTAAAAAATGCTATTAACAAAAAAAGTTTAAAAAAAGGGAGGGACTCATGGGGCACCTGGGTGGCTCAGTCGGTTGAACGTTTGACTCTTGATTTCAGCTCGGCTCATGATCTATCTCACGGCTGGTGAGTCAGAGCCCCACACTGGGCTCCACGCTGACAGTGCAGAGCCTGCTTGGGACTCTCTCTCCCTGCCCCTCCTCAGCTTGTGTGGGTGCTCTCCGCTCGCTCTGTCTCACAAGATAAACTTAAAAAGGGGGATTTAAATGATTGATTTAAATGTCGCAGGCAGCAGAGACAAATAGTGCTGTGTAAGGCCGAGCCAACATCGAACCAGGAAACACAGCTTCCTGGTGGAGGGTGAAACCGAGACTCGGTGAAGGCTTAGGAAGACCCTTCCAACGGTGACCGGGGCCCAGTCAGAAGGCCCTACTCCTCTAGGAGGGGTCCAGCAAACAGAACTCCCCAACACGCACCCCACTTCTTCAGGGGGGGTGTCCAGCAGAGAGGGGCAGGTTCCCTGCCAGGTACTTGCCCGCTGCCAACTCTCTCCCGGGCCACCCATGTCCCAGAGGTGGATGTCACAGCTCCGGTATCAAGGCAGGATGGTGAGCCAGGGTGACCTTGACCTGTCCCAAGGCAGCCCATAAAGGGCCCCCACTTGGTGGTGTCAGTTTGCAGCTGAGTCTCCAGCCATGATGAGCTCCGCTCTGCCATCTGCGCTCCCGGCTCTGCCCGGCCGGTGCCTGCTGGGCGGCCAGTCACCCAGCAGCATCTGTCCACCTGTAAGACGCGGAGGCCGCTCCTGTGAACCATGAGGAGCTTTCAGCACCTGGGGAGTCCCACCGTGGCCCTGCGGCTTCCCTGACACTCCAGAGGCGGTGGCAATGACAGGGCCAGGCCCTGGGCAAGGGGTGCCAGTGACAAGCTGGGAGGCACTGCAGGGACGAGGAAGGGAAATGAGCACTTGGCAGTGGCCTCGACTCCGGGAGACAGCAGTGTACGTCCTGTCTCCCGACACTCGGGGCAGTTGGATTCCTGGACGGAACCGATTTACACGCAATCCTCCCACTCCACCACTGGTCCCTGGCTGCACAAGAGAGAACGAAATGCTAAGTTCTGACTTTGTTTCCTAGTGAAGCTGGAGAAACTCTGCAGAAAGAATCCCAAGATACTCCCCTGCCTGGAGGCGAGGTTACTGGTTTCAAAGAGTTGGGGCACCCAGCACTTTCCCATTGATCCTTCAAAGGAGCAGCGGGGGCCAGGCGGGGGAGGGGGCGGGGTGCTGAGAATCCAAGCCAACTGACAGCAGGTCCGGATGTCAATTCTCACGGGCCCTTGCAATGGCCCAGGTCACTCACTGCTGGCTCCAGCTGCAGCGGCTCGTGGGGACGCCCCTGAAAAGCACATGTAACTCATGGGACCCCTGCCTCCCGGCGCCCTGCTCTGTGGCTGCTCCAGGGAAGGAGAGAGAGAGACTGACTCATGTCAGCTGCACTGGCAATCACAGGATGTGGACGGCGGTGGCGGGTACAGGAGGGGAGGAGGAATTTTCCGTTTGTTAAAGTCAAGGGCTTTGGGAAGCGACTGGTGGCCACTGGTGGAGGAACGCTCCCATCTTATCGTGATGCCACACACAGACTGGCCTCTGGGTCCAGCCAATGTCCCAAATATTCTCATTCTGTGTGTGCACGTCAGGAGCGTTCCTAGGAAGACACAGACGAGATCGTTTCCTGAGGACTTTCTGAAAATCAAATCACAAAATAAAAGCCTGTATCCTTATTTCCCGGGATGTGCCGTCCCAGACTAGCAATGAAGACATGGCTCTTATGAGGCCCTTCGAAGCAAGCCGGCCGGGCTGAGAGGAGGGGACGGGCCATGGCGTGGGGGTGCTTTAAAGCGGCCTGCCATCTCGCCCCATCTTTTGGTGAAATCTGGCTGCTGGCACAATCAGAAACCACTGGTAGGAAGAGGCCTAGCGGGAGTCTCTAGAAGGGATGAACAATCCCCCGAATGTGAATGGCTGAGGGGCAGGTACAGCCCTCCGCCCTAATGATCTAAAGAGGCCACCTGACAACGGGGTGGAGACACAGGGATGAGCCCTGTGGGTCAGACTCGGGAGGGGAAGCTGTCCCTGTCACCTGCGCCCAGAACCAAGGAAGGAAAGGCCTTCCAGCTCACTGAGGGTGGGGGGCCCGCAGGTGGACGCACAGCACCCAGCGTTGAGGGTCGGGAGGCGCGTTCCGCAGAGCCACATGCCAAGTCGTAAGATAATGTCTGAGACAACGCGGAGGTCTGTCTGCTCTGAATTTCTCAAAGCCAGGGAGAAGAGCACGTCTGAACCGAATACCCTGTGAGCAAATCCAAGCCTCCCAGTGGTGCACCGGGAGGTGGGGGAGGGGGTCGGGCAACACCCCAGAGAGAGAACGGGCTCTGCCTCTGCTCACCCTCCCCTTCCGATCTCGGTAGTTCCGGCAGGCCCCGTGGCAATCAGCCCTATGAGTTATAAGAGCAATATCCGAAAGATGAAGGCGGTAATTAATGCCTGTCTGCTTTCCTGAGCGGCTCCTTCTGTTCGGTCAGGGAGCTATTGAGATTCAAGGAGGGAGGTGCCCGTCACGTGGAAGGTTGACAGGAATAAGGGAAGGAACAATTTAATAAGGCAATAATAACGCTCCTAAATAATTTACCAGGCAAATGGCAGCAGCCAATATTCCCAGTACCCCGTATCTGTGTTGCTGGGGAGGGGACGTGCCAGGCGGATTCAGCACAGAGCCTAACAGCCTCCGGTGGAGGGACCCGGCGGAGGCCTGGTCCCTCTGCCCTGGACATGCTCCTGTGTCTGTGATCACCTCTTAGACCCTGCCCTCCACCTCCTCCTTCAGCCAGTTAGGCGATTCAGACGGGTCCTTACGCTTCCCTAACACTTTTGCGGATTTTATCAACGACGGTTTGTTGAGAAGCTAAGATGCTCAGCTGGGCTGGCCTCCCAGCAGGACCCCTGCCCAAGGCTGGGGAAGCGGGGGACAGTGCCCCGGAATGAACTTGCTACCGAGTCCCCACCAGACCTGCGGTGGGGTGGTGGGAAGAGGGCGCGGAGATCTGAGATATGATTCTACTAAGAGCCGAGTTTCTAGCCATAGGTGAATGAGCGAGAGAAACACCAGACCATCCGATTGCTCCAGCAACACAGAAGCGGAAAACAAATCTGTCCTGTGGCCTGGGCCACATGACTTCTTCGGCAGGTCCACGGGGCGGGCCTGGGAAGGCGTAACCACCCTTCCGAGTCCCTGGGTTAACAAACTCCGAACCAGGTGACACGGCCGGCAGGTCCTATGCAAGCCTTTGCCAGGACGGGTAACGAAGAGGCCAACTCCCCGAAAGGCTCAGCTCTCCCCTGAACCCTGCCTCCCCACCGCACGGCAGCCAAGTGGCCACATGTCAAACTATGTGTCACCTCGTACACCTAAATCTGTGTCAGGGTTGGGGAGGACCAAGAGGAGGCAGAAAATATTTATAGATGCTGCAAAAGGGAAAGGGAAGCATTTCTGAGTCCCACCTGCAAAGCAGGCAGAGATAAATAACTGTCTCTGGTTTTGTATCTGATTACCCAAGACCCGTCTGGCGTGGTGGCTCCAACTCCGCCCCCCACCGCCCCAATGGCACAGAGCAATCGAGAACAGCCTGGAGATTCATCTTCTTCCCTTGTCTGCCGCGAGGAGGGGAGGCAGGGAGAGAGCTGGGCTGATCCGTCCCTCTCTGGAGAGCCCGTGTGTGGTCAGGGCCAACCGGAAGATGGCTTGGTCCTGCCTGCCCAGCCAGGGAGCCCGGCACCTGCCATATGCTTGGGGGCCGGCCAGGGGTAAGGTCAACACCCGGCAAGTCTCTGGAAAATTAGTTCTGACACTCCTAAAGGGCTGTGCTCAGGGTGCCCCTCAAACCCTGAGCTAAATTTACAAGAGTTCGAGGCCAGAAGCTGGCATGACCCAAAGGCCAAATGCAAGCCATGTGTGACCAAGGCCTGGTCACCAGGACATGCAGTTCTCAGTAACGTGGTTGTTTTTTCTGCCCGGGACTGTGGCCGGGGACAGGAACTGGCCGGAGCATGGGGGTGTGTAGACCCTCCTCTCTGGTCTCAATGCCCCCAGCGCCCCCAGCCCCCCCAGGCCGGGCAGAGGCGAGGCCACTCACCAGGTAGATGCGGTAGGCGTCCACACGGCGCAGGGGCCCCCAGCACGGGTCCGTGTCGTTGTGCTTGGCGTCGGCCTCCACCCCACAGGACTCGTTGCTGGTGGCGCTGCTGATAAAGAGAAGAGTGGCTCAGTGTGGCCCCCGCTCAGCTGGAAGCAGACAGGACGTAACGTTACTAAGTATCAGCCCTCACCGAGCCTCCGCTCCCCCCGCTGCTGCTTCAAGGCCAGACCACCTGACTCCTCGTGATTCACACTCTCTTCCTAGGGCAGGTGCCACGTGTTCCCGGGGAGCCCCATGTCCCAGCAGCTCAGGAGCCCTTGGTGGGAATCCTAGTCATCTTCCAGTGGGGCAGTAGAGGACAATGACGAGGGGCACGTTTCCAAAGGGCAGAGTGCACGGCCAGCTGCGGTGCGTGTAGAGAAGGGCCTCGGGCATCTCCATCCTTTAGATACTGACAATTCGCTTGGTGTTGGGCTTCCACCAAAATCTCTGCCCCGGCTGGCCGAGTGGGGCGAGGGGGACACTCACCAGGTCACCTGCATGAGGGAGAAGGGCACGGCGGCAGCGTAGATGGCCAAGTCCCCATACAGGTAAATGATGATGCAGAAGTAGAACAGGTTGACCCCCACTGAAAGGAACAGAGTCATTGGTCAGGGAGCCGCAGAGGCGCCACGTTCCCTCCTGACAGTGAAGCTTCTACCTCTTCCACAGCCTTCCTTCCTCAGGCTGTTTACTGTCTACAAAAAGAAAACAACAGTGTCCCGTGGCCCGCACTGCCTGGCTATTCTGTGACCTGGCAAGAGACACAGGTGTGCCGGACTTTCACCCGTGGGGCTCAGTGAGGCTTGGGGCATCAGATGCTCTGAAAGCAGGCAAGTGCAGGGGAGTGGGAGGCGGGGGCTGGCCGGGGAGGCTCAGAGGGGACTTCACGCTTGGGACAAGCTGGCTGGGCAGGAGAAGGAGAGGGACCCTGAGTCGGGAGGCTGAACCCAAGTGTGCCTGGATCAGGTCCCCCTTTGTAGCCAAACATACAACCCTACGGTAAAGACTGGTGGTAAGAAACTGAAAAGCAAAGATAGCAAAAAACGGTCTAGTTTCTGGCGCTGAAATCAGGAGGATAACAAGCCCCCGATTTCCAAAGACCAAGTGCCTCATTCTGAGTCTGATCATTCACCAAGCCCTGGATGGGAAGGGGCGGCTGGGGTGCTGGCCACAGAGAGGGCAGCAGGAGGGGCCCTCAAGATATCTGCAAGGGAGGACACTGCCTGTGTTTGGAACATGCACGTGGACAAGCCCTCCGGAGGCAAACCTTGCTCCCCTCTCCCTCTGGGTGGGGGCGCTGATCAAGGAACTGGGAAGGTAGGCTCTAGCCCCGATGCTACTGACCTCGCTTCCTGACCCTGGCAAGTCCCCGACTATCTCCAACCTGTACAGTGAGAAGAACTAAATTCCACATGTGATTCCAGCTTTAAAGACCAGGTGTCAAAGCTCTGAAAAAGGCATCTGGGCCCTCTGACTGCAGGGCCCTGCCTCCAGACAGCCGGCCTCAAATTCCTGTTTAGACTGACTGCTCATTTTGGATGTCATTGGTCTCAAGCTGCTGCCTTCCAGAGAATAGAAAGAAAAATGAAGTGACAGTTCCCTTCTAATCCTAGTGGCTCTAAAGAGCCTCCAGGGTCCCCAAGGGGAAAGTTGGGGACGTCTTCCTCCTGGGCTATTTGAGGTCAGCTCTGCTCCTAGGAGTCTGGAGGGGGGAAAGACTAGAAAAATACGGTTCTTGCAAGAACTCCGGAGGGACGCAGACAAAGTCGATGTCCAAGCTCAGTGGCCCCTGGGGCCTGGCTGTCACTCACACTCCAGGCTCCAGGTACAGCCCGTGCTCCAGCCTGTCTTTCTGCTCTGACATCGGTGTTCTCTGCGGAGAGGTACTGTCCCCTGCCCACTCAGCCTCTCTGCCACTCGCCTGTGGACTGCAGTGCCGGCTCTGGTTATAAACTGCCACTGGCCCTCCCTGATCAATAAATTTCATTACTAGACACAAAACGGGAGGATCAATGAACTTCCTGAGAAGACAGCAATGACGAGGCTTGGCACTGCCCGTCACAAGTGAGCCTGGACCCCACGGGGGCTTGTTGTAGCGGGGGCAGGGCTCCTTCCGAAGGGGGAAGAGAACTGCCCGTGAATCAGGAACAGAGCAGAGCAGCCGTTTTTCCCTGGGAGTGTTTTTGCCTCCCGATCCCCACCGGGGACATCTGACAACACTTGAGGGCATTCTGGTTGTCACGGCTGGCAGGTGCTACTGGCACCTAGTGGGTGGAGGCCAAGGATGCTGCTCGGCATCCCACAATGCACAGGACGGGCCCCATGACAGAGAAGGACCCAGCCCAAGTGTCAACAGTCCTGAGAGTGGGAAACGCTAAGTGGAGGAGAAAGTGTCCCCTAAGTTCTCATATGGAAGTGTTCTTTTTTCTATTAGATTTGGGTAAACTAGAAGTCTCGTCTGGAGGGGGAGGAAAAACAGCCAAGCCGCGGGTTCCTAGAACTGTGACAGAGGTCAGGGCGGATGGTAAAACAGGCTCATCGGAAAGGAAGTTTCAAAGGTGGATGTCCTCCCTCCAAAGGGCATTTTCTTTCCAAAGCGTGCATTTGCAGGGGGGCTGTGTGTGCCCGGGGGAAACGTGTATGCTCTTACCTCCGTCTAACGAGATGGGGAGAGATAGAAAGGAAGCAAAGGAAAAGCACAGAGGGCACTGGACACAACCAGCCTGGTTTTCATGAATTCTGGAAGCCTCTGTGAGGCTGGTAGGGAAGCAGGAACCAGACCCTCAGGAAACCTTTGGCTGATCAGCACAATATCCCAGACTGGACCATCAGGTCATACCACCAGTGATGAACTGAATGCTTCATGTCCTGAAAAGTAGTCAGGAAGACTGTGGTTTCTAGAATTCCCCAGGCTCCGAGTTACTGCAGCCACATTTGAGACGAGAAAGAGCCAGTGGAGATGCCACCCCTCTGTGACCAAGGGGCAGAGGATCTTCCAAAGATAAAATTCTTACAAAGACAAGGATTTATTGAGATGCGTCTGACTGTCTCTGAAGGGGAATCGGGCAGGTTTGGGCACTGAGAAACTGAACTCTTATGCAGCACAGCTTCCAAAGAACAGCAGCTGCCAGGGAGGTATATGGGGTTGTCGCTGAGCACCCAGGGACCCGGCGTCTGAGCTGGGGGCGGGGGCGGGGGTCCTCTCAGCTGTAAGGAGTCCCACTAAGGAGCAGGTGGAGTGAGGAGGGGTCATGATCCTACAGACTCCCAGACTGCAACCTTGTGCGTGGACTCCTCACGCCCTCTGCTGGCCACCAGGGTTGGAGGGAGACAGAGAGAGAACGAGAGAGAGAGAGAGAGAGAGAGAGAGAGAGACAGACAGACAGACAGACAGACAGACACGGGGAGGAGGGGCACACACACATAGACATGTGCTTGGCATATCCTGCCACTGTCCCAGGTAGCTAGCTGTCCTGCGTTGTTCTAGACTGAACAGTCCAGAAGGAAAGAGAGACAAGTCAGAAGCAATCAAGCAAGAGGCACAAAAACTACCCGCCGGCCCCACTGGCTTCCTTCCTTGGAAAGCTGCTTAGGATTCTTGACCTCTACGAGCCGGGGGGCCACGGAGCTGCCTCTCTATTCCCAAAGCTGATGAGCGGGGAGGGACCCGGGAAAACAACGTGAGCGGTTCCAGCCTCTTGGCAAGGCGGCCTTGCAAACGCACTGGGAGCCGGCCGGCACTGTCAGCCCCATCCCTAGTTGTCAAGGTCTGTCAGGTGGCCCTCGCCCTGCCTTGAGGAAGAACGCATACCTTTATTGAAGAACATGGAGGCCATCTGTCCCATCTCTACCCGGTCTGTGATTTCAAAAAGGTTCGGAGACCCACGTCTCTCTGTGGAGCCAAAAGGACAGGGAAGAGGAAGTGGGTTTCACATGGAGAAACTTCTAGAGGGGGTGCTACGCTCACTAAATTCTCCAGACTGAGGAAATCCTCAAGCGCTTCAAATTCTTTTTTTATTTTTAAAAATTTATTTATTTTGAGAGAGAGAGTGAGCACGAGTGCAGTAGGGGCAGAGAGACAGCGGGGAGAGAATCCCAAGCAGGCTCCGCACTGTCAGCGCAGAGCCTGATGCAGGGCTCGAACTCATAAATCACGAGATCATGACCTGGGCCGAAACCAAGAGTTGGACGCTCGTGCTCTGGCCGGACGGTCTCTGCAGAGAGACCCTCTTGTTCTCTCTACAAGGGAAGAACTTGTGGACCGGAGGGAGGTGCCTCCCGGCCAGTAACCCCAAAACTTACGCACTGACAGGATGGGTCGTCTCTCTGCCCGCTCGTGGCTGTCCTGAACACGGACGTCACTGTCGGAGGCCGTGGAGGAGTCATCCTCTTCCTCCTCCTAGGAGGGGGCGGGGCAGGGAGCGGGAGAGGGACAAACAAGGAAAAAGGAGGGGCACATAACTCTACAGAAATCCCATGGGAAACTGGAGACCCATTTGCTTTGATATTTCTTTGCAGAAGGTGCCTGATTGGGGCACCTCTCAACACCTCCATGCTGTCACACGCGAAGGTGCGGACACTCAGATGTGATCTGAAGCCGCAGTGCTGTTCCTGGGGGTACGAGGTCCAGGCTGACGAAAGAGCTCACAGTTGGGGGAACAAGGGGACCCACGACATGACATTAGGGGAGCAGAGGCTGCATGTGTTTGTTCAGTGAGCTTATGTGGCCGTGAAGCTCTGCTCTGGGACAAGGGTCTTGGAGGTGTGGCATGGACATGAGCCCCCTACATCGGGAGGGAAAGAACCGGCCCGAGGGCTGCCTCTCCTGGCACACAACTGGCCGGAGACGCTGCCCGGGGACGAGGGCAGCACACACACCTGGCGGTTCTCCATCCTCTTCCAGCGGAGCTGGGCGTTGGCTGCGGCCATGGCCTCGACCACGAAGGTAGTCGTCACGAAGCTGTGGGGGGTGGGGGAAATGCTGCAGTTTAATCGCCAAAGGCAAGGGGGAGGTTGGAAGTGGTACAACGACAAAGGAAGGACCATTGCAAGGCCAACAAGCCCAGAGCATCCTCTCTTCGGAGAGCTATTGCCGAGGGGACTTTCGAGATGCGTCTGACCTGATAAAATGTGTGCATAAGGACGGCTTGCGTGCTTGCCTTCATGTTCTTGTCTGCGTTTAGAATATGTTTTGATGCACTGGAGAGAGGGGTGTGAAATGAGCTGATGGGGGCCAGGGGCAGAGCCTGAGCCTGGGGGATGAGGGGACACGGGGTGATGTGGTACCACACGCCACAGGGGGGCCTGCTGGGGGCAGAGTGGGAGGAGGCCAGGTCACAAAGGGCCTTCTGAAAGCTCGTGGAAAGGGCGGCGGGCAGCTGTTGGCTCTCGGCGCTGGGACCAGACAAGCAGTCAGCTCCCAGGCCCGGACACCGATGGATGGGGCACAGCGCCGATAAGTGGAAAGGATCTTTGGCTCCAGAATGTGTTTCCATGCTTCTGTCGTTCCTTCCTTCCTTTTTTGGCAGTTTCTTTACTCTCCTAATAACCTAGCGAATGTAAAAATGAGCTTGCATTTTTAGGGCTCGAATCAAAAAGGACACTGAGAGGTGGCACCAGACATTTGCTGAGCAGTCAAGCTAGAGTGCAAACCAGCTTGTCTCTTGTTCCTCTGAGAGAAGGTGGAGAGGCCGGAGCTGGGGTGCAGGGGTGCTCCTGTGGGCGGAGCTGCGGGGAAAGCTGCCCTCCTGCCGGTAAACCCAAGGGCCGAGTCTCTTCCCACTGAACAACCTCGGACACAGAGTCCTCTCCCTCCTTCCTGAGGCTCCGGCCCAGCCCTCCTCAAGGGCCTTCACCTGCCGGAGGCTGATCGCTCAGCCGCATCCACTCCATCTTGGGGGGGTGCGGGGGGCAGCCAGTCCTGAAACTCCCATTCCAGGGCCTCAGCACCTTCTAGAAAGGTTTCTCATTATCTTGCCTAAGTGACCATTTTAAGGACTTTAGATTTTCCCTTCTTTTTGCAAATAAAACTAGAATCAATCTTAGTTAAGGTGTAAAGAGGCTTCTCTCATGGTTGCACAAAGCCAACTCATCGATCATGTTCAAATGTAAATGGGCTGAGCAGGGAGGGGACAGGGCCACCCCTCCCTGGGGCCTCCCAATAATCACCTCCCATTCAGAGAGATGACCTTGCTGAGGGTCCTTTAAAGGGGACAGTGGAGGCATGGAAGGATGAGGGCTTGCAGGACGTAATAAGCCAAGGAGGGTCACGACCCCCCCCCCAAAGAAAATGGGTGAAGAAACAGAAATGTGAGTGTTTTCCCATCCAGCCTCTTCTACGTCCTAATCTGCTTCATCCGTAACCCGTCCCATCCTTCAACGCACCCACTGCTGCCTCCTTCCCATCGCAGAACCGCTGCTCTCCGGGACCACCGACTGCCTCCTGGAAACTGCCTTGGCCCCCACGCGCCCCGGGCCCCGCCCTGCTCTGCTCCGGAGGGTCTTTCTGCGTTCCTCATCACCTTATACCTTCCAGCGGACTCCTGGCTCGTGTCCCCAAGAGTTTCTGAGGGCAGGGATCTTTGTTTCGTTGACCCAAGAACAGTGCCTGATGTCACTTCTCCCAGGGAAGGTCCCCCAGGGGGGCTGTTTCCAGGTGTTCCCTCGCCTCTTTTCGGCAGCCTGTGGATTCCCACCTGGAAGTGCGCAGTCCTGAATCCCTCACGAGTCTGGGGCACCCACTGAATGACTCCCGCCTGCGCGTAGAGTCCCCGAGAGGAGCCCCAAGTGGGATCGACCCTCTGTGAGGCACCAGCTGGTGAACCCCACACGCCTGGCTCAAGGAGCAGGTGCCCCTGAGAACTCGGGAGGGCACTGGCCACCGATTTGCTGCCAGGCACAAAGCAGGGTGTGGTTAACACGTGAGTCCGTGCCTGCCCGTGTGTTAATCGCGGACTCGGCGGGCTATCTTAAGCAAATTCTACACTCCACACTGCCTCTCCTTATCACCGTGGATGTTTGTCAGATTGTTTTTCTGTGGCCAGGTGGTATTTTCTGAGAACAAAAAACGGATGGTACCATTACGAAAGCATACAACCAGGAAGGTCAACCAGCCGGAGAGGCAGGGTGAGCGCCGCATGAAACATTCCAGAGCCCAGCCGGAGGTCCTGACGCTTAACTGATCACGTGGTGCAACTGCTCTGCTAGCATGAGACCTGGAGACCTTTGCGTCTCCCTTCCTGTGTCTGGGCCACCCAGGTTAGGATTCAATGTGGGCATCGCCCCGCCCCCCAGGCACGCTTCCTCTGCAGCCTCCTCCCAGCCCCTGGGTGCCAGCCTCTTACCTCATGAAGCCCAGGAACACCAGCAGGACCAGGCTGACGAGCCACCCGGCGGTGGCAAAGGCCTTGGGCATGGTGAGTGCCCCGGTGCCCACAATGAGGTTAAACATGTACACCAGTCCCACCTGGAGGCAACGGAAGTGACATTCAAGCTCTGAAGTTAATTAGCCTCTCCCGGCGGCGGCTCCCGAAGATGCCCCTGGGTGACGGCCAGGGAAGCAGGTCGGAAGGGAGAGGTCTGCCGAGGCGCTAGGGAGGCATGCTGTGCAACCAAATGCTGCGGAAGGGGAGGCTAACGTCACGAACTCTGCCGGACCTTCCCAGAGGTCTCCGGTGCTCGGTTCCTTCTCTGCTTTTGGGCACTGCCCATCACTCTGCCATTTCCTATTTCTCAAAGCTGCACCTCAGGTGGTAGCTCTCTGTCCAGCCAGGCTGGAGGCTTCCTGAGGACACAGCCACCACATCTGGGGGCCCCGTGTGAGGATGAACCGTAGCGCTGACCTCAAAAAACCTCCACTCTTCCAAGACCTCCCAGCACGTGACCCAACTGCTTCCTTTTTCCCTATCATCCTGCCCGTGTTAACTTCCGGGGTTTTTATGGAAATGGAGACACTTCACATGTCATGAAATCCATCCTTTTAAGATATTTGCAGAGGACATATCTGATAAAGAATTAGTATCCATGATATATAAAGAACTTACACAATGGCCAAAACCCAAATAGTCCAAGTAAAAAATGGGCAGAAGACATGAACAGACATCTCCCCAGAGAAGACATTCAGATGGCCTACAGACACACGCGAAGACGCTCAGTATCAGTCACCATCAGGGAAGTGCAAGTGCAAGTCAAGGGGAGACATCACCGCACACCTGTCAGAATGGCTGAGATCATCGACACAAGAAACGAGTATTGGCAAGGAGAGAAGGAACCCTCGTGCATGCTGGTGGGAATGTGCACAGTGCGGCCACTGTGGCAAACAGCATTGGAGGGGGGGGTCCCACAAAAAGTCAGAAATAGAACTACCTATGATCCAGCAATTACATTACTGGGCATTTACTCATAAAGTACAAAAACACTAATTCAAAGGGATACATGCACCCTGTGCTAACTGCAGCATTATTTATGACAGCCAAATTATGAAACATGCCGTGTCCATCAGTGGATAAAGAAGTGGAATATATATATATATTCACGCACATAATGAAAGGTTATTCAGCTATAAAAAGAATGAAACCTGGCCATTTGCAACTACACAGCTGGATCCAGAGAATATAACGCCAAATAAGTCAATATAGAAAGATAAATACCATATGATTTCACTTGTGTGTAGAATTTATGAAACAAAATGAATGAGAAAAGGAAAAAAAAAAGACTAAGAAATAGAGTATTAACTACAGAGAACAAACTGGTGGTTACAGAGGGGAGGTGGTGGGGGCCTGGGGATTAAGGGGTGCGCTGGGCGTGCGTGATGAGCGCCTGGGGTTGAATCAGATCGAATCACTATAACACTGTATGTTAATAGCACCAGAATTAAAATTTAAAACTTAATTAAAAATTTTTTAAAAAATGTTATTTATTTATTTTTTGAAAGTCAGAGAGAGACAGGGCAAGCATGGGAGGGTCAGAGAGAGAGGGAGACACAGAATCCGAAGCAGGCTCCAGGCTCTGAGCTAGCTGTCAGCACAGAGCCCGATGCGGGGCTTGAACCCACAAACGGTGAGATCATGACCTGAGCCGAAGCCGGACACTTAACCAAATGAGCCACCCAGGCGCCGCTTAAGATTTTTTTTACGTTTATTTTTGAGAGAGAGACAGACTCTGAGTGGGGGAGAGGCAGAGAGAGGAGGAGACACAGAAATTGAAGCAGGCTCCAGGCTCTGAGCTGTCAGCACAGAGCTCGATGCAGGGCTCGAACACACGAACTTCGAGATCGTGACCCGAGCCAAAGTTGGACACCCAACCGGATGAGTCACCCAGGTGCCCCTTGACTCTAGCTGTTAACTGTACTTTTCCTGTTTCTAGATCTTGGTCAGGAAAGTCGCTTCTCTGAGCTGAAGCCTCCAGCAGCCCTGTCCGTTCCCTGTCACTGCGGCCCCCACCCTCCCCATGCAGGCCGCCCCCTCCCCTCTGGCCTCCCTCGGGGTCTTCGGCATCATTTACAATGGGCTAGTTCCACAAAGCGCTCTCTACCCAGTACCCACGAGTCACGCACCCTCCCGTGTTCTCACCCTCCCGACCCCAGCCTTGGGCAGACCCAGCACCTGCTTCCTCTGTTCTCTATATGAAGCTGCTCAAAGTTTCTGGATTTTTTTTTTTTGAAATTATAATGACACTTTCCACCACAAACGAATGGTTCCTTCACCTGTGCTTCAACAACATCGATTTTCTTTCTTCCATCATCGACTTCTTGGCATTTCCCACAGCAAACCATCAAACCTCTTCAAGCCCTAGCACCCGACTCCCACTTCTCTCAGTTCAAGGCTGCATCCTATGTCATGGAGGTGACTGAGGGTGATGTGCCCTCCCCCAGCCTCACTCCCTCCTGACTCAAAAATCAGTGTCTACATCCTCCCGACTCCCTCTCTGCCTGTGGGGAACATCCGTCCTTCCTTCTGCATCTGAATTTCTGGGCTCAGTCCTTCTTTCTAGAATCTTCTTCCTACCAGCTCCTCCCCTGTGCCTACAAATGTCCTTGACACCTTTAAAACACAACAGTCTTGGGGTGCCTGGGTGGCTGAGCTGGTTAAGTGTCCGGCTTCTGCCCAAGTCAGGATCTCACGGTTTGTGGGTTCGAGCCCTGCACTGGGCTCTGTGCTGACGGCCCATGGAGCCTGCTTGGGATTCTTGGTCTCCCACTCTCTCAAAATAAGTAAACATTTAAAAAAAAGACAAACCAATCCACAACCGTCTCACGACCCTTAACCACACTCACCAAAGAAGCTACCTAGTTCCTTTACCTTCCTGTACTTCGTGTTTCCATCCCTATAGCTCTTTCGAAACTACGTTCTTTGAGATCACCAATGACCTCCGATTTGCCCGATCCAATGGCTTACACTCTGATGTAATCTGTCTTCCCTCAGCAACTTCCCTCAGTCCTGTGGCTTCACCTCCGCATCAGGCTTTCTGCGCACCTCAAGTCCACCGTCTCTCGCCGCCCCCGCCTCCCCCTTCTGCGGACTGCGGCCCTGGCAGCTCTGTTTCTGGAGTCTTCTGCCGCCACCTCTGCTCAGATTCCCATTCACAACCTAAACCGAGTCCAGCCTGGGCCGTGACCGCTGCTTCCAACGGGGTCCTGCGCTCTAGGACGCGGGCTGACTTACAGTGTGCTTTACCGCTTACTCCTGTTTATTTTATTTATTTTTTTTTTTACAGTAGGAAAGGCCTTTATCGTTTGCCAACAAGAAATGAAAGGGTGGGGGCACGACAGCTCCGCTCCAGGCGTGGCTCCCCAGACCTCCTCATCCGCTGTCCGGGGAGAGAGCCGCTTACTCCTCTTTAAAACAGCAAGCGACACTTCGATCCTGGGAACACCTACCCATCTCTCATTTTTACTTCCCCGTTCCTTGAAACATGTACTTTTCTATATATATATTAGGTTTATTTTGAGAGAGACCACACAAGCGAGAGAGAAGGACACGGGGTGGGGATGGGGAGAAGGAGAGAGAGACAGACAGACAGACAGACAAAGGGAGAGAGAGACAGAATCCAAGGCAGGTTCTATGCTCAGTGCAGAGCCCGATTTGGGGGGTTGTTCCCATGACCTTGGGATCACAACCTGAGTTGAAATCAAGAGTCGGACACTTAACTGACTGAGCCGCCCAGGCACCCTGAGCTTTTCTATGTTTAGAAAATTTTTCTAAAATAACCATGTACTGAACTTTTTTATCACAAATTGGTACCCATTCTCCCAGCACTTTTTTTTTTTTTTTTAACTAGAGCTAGGGGGAGAAGGGGCCGGGCAGTGGTTGGGAGGGGCTGGGCTTCCAGGTAGGTGCTGAGTGCACATCTGGGTGCTGGACAGAAAAGCGCCCTGTAGATGGCAAAGAGCTCTGCTCACAGTCCCCTGTGCTTGGCACAGGCCACCAGCCCCTCCAATGCCACTCAGCACTCAGACACATGCAAATGCTACTTCTCCCACAAAGCCTTCTAGTCTCGCTCGCCGCTTTTGGACCCCTAGAGCAAGAATGCTTCTTATGTCCTGGTTTGGGTTCTCGATGTTGGCAGTACTCGGTCGTTCCCCGTTGCTACATCTGAGACCCTCGCCATGGCCCGGGTGTCGCTTCTCAGGGTGCCCGGCACACAGCCTCCAGCTAGGAATCCTTGGCCGAGCTGACTGGACCTGGCAAGGTCCTCACTAACGTGAGCCTCACAGCCCTGTCCCGTTGTAAACACCACGGTCTCACTCTGATCACACAGACCGACCCCAGAGGGATTAAAAACAAGTCTGACCCGTGTTGTGACATCTCTCCCTGCAGCTCTGTCCTCTGCATGCTGCCCTTCTGAGCAGGTCTACCCTATGAAGGGTAGACCCTTTCTCTTTATGGAAAACGGCCTCAGTGAAGGTTCTCGCGATAGAAGTCAAGAGAAAGTGACGGTTCTTAGCCAAAAGTTTTATAAGGAAACGAAACAGTACAAGTGGCGGTTTTGAATTTAGTGATACCTGAAGGTCTTGAGAGGTTAAGGGTCAAGGGTCTACAGTAGAGCAGAAGCTCTCCACCTGAATTTGGGGCCAGATTCCTCTTTGTTGTGGGGCTGTCCTGTGGACTCCGGGGTGTATAGCAGAATCTCTGGTCTCTACCCACTAGGTTCCAGTACTCCCCATCTTTGTGTCTGTGTTGTGATGGTCACAAACATCTCCGGAGGCTGCCAAATATCCTGGGATGGTGGGGGGGGGGGAAGGGGCAAGATTGCCCCCTGCGGAGAACCACTCCTGATAAAGACACACTCCCAACAGAAACGTCAAATAAGTCTCAGTGAAAAAGACCCTCTAAGGGGCACCTGGGTGGCTCAGTCAGTTAAACATCTGACTCTTGCTTTTGGCTCAGGTCATGATCCCAGGGTTGTGGGATCGAGCCCCACATCAGACTCCATGTTGGGCATGGAGCTCTAATAAAAATTAAAAAAAACCTTCAAGAACTTCACAAAGAAGTTGAACTGGGATACACCGTGAGCAATCAGGAGCAGAAATGGGTAATCACATACGTCCTGCACTGTTGCTATTTTCCAGTTTCAAAGCGAGTACTCTGGGCCTGGTGGGGCTCAGGGAGTCCTGTAGGAAAACATGACACTTCTTCACCTTCCTGGCAAGAGTTAAACCCTCCTGCCCGTCAGTAACAGTGCCAGCGAGGACCAATGAGGAGCAGACGTATAAAGCAGGAAGCAGATCTGAGCTAAGCCACAAGCCAGGTCAAAGGTAGTTGTGGGGCAGGGGGAAGAGGGAGACCTTCTCTTCCTCTGGCTACCTGCTGGATCTGCGGGCACAGCTTCCTGAAAAGTGGGACCGGAAAAGCCCCGCTGCAGGCTAAACCGCCTCTTCCCCTTCTCCGCTCTTCCCTGGGGTGGGCACCTGCTCCCCCATGCTCTCGGGAGGTCAGTGCGGCGTGCCTGCTGCCTTGCCTCCTGCCCAGCGGCCTCACCCGCAGGCGAGCGCGAGGCAGGAGCTAACGGCGGTTTTCGGTCATCCGTTTCCCCAACGACCGTTGTCAAAGGAAACAGAAGGCAGCAGAGATGCGGAAGCAAGTGGCCTGTCCTTCGAAAGCAAAAGCAGCGGTCTTTGGCAAACCTGGCTGGCAGAAGGGACCCTCGATAGCTGACCCTCGTGCAGGGGGGAACGGGGGGTCCACTTCATCCTCTACTTGGATCACACAGTCCCCGCAGTCCTGAGCCACTGGTCCCCGTAAATAGGGAAACAGACATGCCTGTTCTGGGATCACTCTGAGGAGGTGGGGGGGCTTGCGGGCCTGAATCATGTTCTGAATCCAGCGCTGCCCTCGAGAGGGCCTGTCGCGTGAGTCCTCTGTGTGGCTGGTGTGCCCGGCACAGGTACATTATGCAGAACAATGCCAAGCTAAGGCAAACATCCCTAACACCCACACAGCGGAAAAGAAGTGACCGCAGGGCAACACAGAGGCCGGCAGAGGCTCCGTGTGCGGAGTAGCCCCAGTTACGGGCTGATGCACCTTCGGGGACCAAGTGAGTGCTCAGCGTCTGGGAGCGGATCCTGCCTGTCCTGTGCGGGGCAGGGGACTCCAAGCCGTGTCTGCAGTAGAGGGACAGCCACTGCTTTCCTGGGCTCTGCCGATGGGGAACCTTATGCCCTTCTCCTGGTCTCACAAGGGATCGAAAACCACTCTCCCAGGGCGCCTGGGTGGCTCAGTCCATTAAGCAGCTGACTTCGGTTCAGGTCACAATCTAAAGTTTGCGGGGTCAAGCCCTGCATGGGGCTCTGTGCTGACAGCTCAGAGCCTGGAGCCTGCTTCGGATTCTCTCTCTCTCTGACCCTCCCCCCGCTCATGCTGTTTCTGTCTCAAAAAAAAAAAAACAAAACAAAAAACAAAAAAACCCCACTCTCCCAGGATGGCAGAGTTAGGGAAACCTCAGGAAAAAAGGCCTGGTCTCTCCTGCAACCCTGCCCACTAGCTCCTGCCTAATACCACCTCACCCTCACCACCACCCATCTCTGCCCTACCCCTCTCTCTCCCTGTAGGATAAGAGAATGCAAGCAGTTTGTTCATGGCAAATGCCCAGAGGAGGCCCTCAAACACAAACCTCAAACAAAACCAAACACACAGGAAAACGGGGGGTGGGGGGTGGGGGTGGAGGGGGTGAGAGGCAGAACCCACTGAGGCCTTCAGGCCTCGCTGGCCAGTTTCCTGTGGGCATATGCTGACGCGTGAAATGATTATGTGAACAACCGGAGACACGAGAAAAGTGAGCCTATCAAAGTGTGTTTTCCTTTCCAAAACTCGGTTACAGAAATAACTGCTGTTCTCATCTCTAAAGTTACACATGCTTGGAGTAGCAGCAAGAACTTCTACGGACAATGTGGACATTTCACTGCTGATACGAAGAGGAGGCTGTGAGCTGTTACCCAGTTCCTGACATGAGAGGAACACAATTAGATTCAGTCCAAAGGCCAAGACAGACTTTCCCCGATAAATTATTGAGGAAGGGGGCTCCTTCAGTGCCACACACAAAAGGCACAGGTCCAGTAGGAAGACTCTAGTGTCAGAACGGCTTTTTGCCAGCTATTTTCAGAGGTGCTTTCTTTTTTAATTTTTTTAATTTGATTGAATTTTTTTTGACAGAGACAGCATGAATAGTGGAGAAGCAGAGAGAGAAGGAAAGAGAATTCCAAGCAGGCTCTGCAATGTCAGCACAGAGCCGGATGCGGACTTGAACTCACAAACCGTGAGACCATGACCTGAGCCGAAATCAGGAGTCAGATGCTTGACTGACTGAGCCGCCCAGGTGCCCCTCAGAGATGCTTCCTTACCCATCACACCACAGCTCTAGAGTCTGCCGAGCTAACTGAAACAAAGCAGGGATTCTGCAGGTTAGGAAGTAAGTGCAAAGCAGGGCAGCTGTTTAAGGTTAGGTAAGTTCTAGAAAGAGGACTTCTGCTACTCAAGGCAGTGCTGCTTCTCCCTGGGATACTTAGTAGCAACATGAGTCAATCATTTGATTATTCCAATCCTCCAGCTAGGTATCCAGGCAGGAGGGCTCTGCATGTAACCACAACCAATATTTTATTACCCAAGGAAGATAAACTGGGTGTACCTGTGGGAGGTTGGGGGGGGGGTGGGTAACGCAGACTCAACACAGTAAGAAATCAATCAATCCTTCTAATTGTTCTAATTACAGACTCCAGCAAACTGCACTTGGAAGTCTCGGAATGCTTTCCCTGCCTCTTACGCCATCCAGGACTATAAAAGTGGTATGACTTACAGTTCAGCTGGCAATCAAAGTGCTTTCAAACTGCTGAGACGGGCAAAGCCAGTGTCAACAGCCGTCCATCACCATCTACACATAGGAGCACAGTTTGCAAGTGCCAGCGGCCCGGCATAAATATCGCACGGAGTTAGCAAGTCAGCTCGTTTCCTTGACTACTCTGACCGGCATCTGACACGTGCTGTCACATGCTCTGAGCCAGGACAGCAGCAATATGGCTCTGGTTGAATGGAGTTCCCCACCCCGGTTTTCGCCAGCGTCTAAGAGCACC
>NC_043716.1:52560829-52582220 GCF_006229205.1 Suricata suricatta | reverse complement strand
CCTCCGGCCCCTACGCTGCTGCCGGCGCCAGCTGTCCTGCACCAGCGCGCGCAGCACGCATGCGCCCGCGTTCAGAGCCCACCTAGGCCGTGGCGCCCTGGGCGGGGCTCGGCGCGCTGATTGGGCGCCTTGCGGAGGCGGGACCGGGATTGGGCCGGCGCGGCTGCCGTCTGCGTGGCGGAAACCGGGGAGGGGCGCTCCCAGGCGCGGGCGGGTAGGGAGGCCGCGGGTCGTTGGGGTACCCGGGCTTGTCTCAGGAGGCCGATCGCCCCCTCTGCTGGGGACGCTTTCGTCTGTGGGGAGTGGATGTGAGCTGAGCCGTTCTGGGACCCCAGTGTTTGGGGGGCGGGGAGCGGGGGTCAAGGAGAGTAGCCAACAGGTCCACACCAAGGGGAGTAAGAAATTAAGCCTGCCTCACCCTGAAGGAGCCTGATTAAACCTGGCTAGGTGGGTGGGGAGGAGAGAGGGCCCAAGTCAGGTGGCGAGGGTGGTCGCTGGGAGAAGGGGTTGAAAATAAAAAGCGGGGCTGAAAGTTGATCCTGGGGCGGAGTCTCAGGATTGGGGCACGTGATGGGAGCTTTGGGGTTAAGTCTCGGTGCTTGGCTTGAGGCTTCCAAGTTCGGTAAGGTGGGACACGCAGAAGTGGCAGCTCAGGCTTGGCCCCCCCTTAGATGCGATTCAAGGATTGTCTAATTATCTTTAACCAGTCGCTTCCCCTTCTTTCAGGGGGTCTAGAGTCGTGTTGTCCGAAGTGTTTGGAAGGAAAGAAGGACCAAGGTTCTTCGGACAATGTAGCCCCGGGAGACATTTAGTGAACTGAAGACTCGAACTTCCACCCTCAGTGGAAGGAAACAAAGTCCTGGAGTGCTTGCCCTCCCCACCTGCAGTCTGCTGCCATGAGATTAAATGAGAACATCTTGCTGCTGGGAAAGAAGGTGGTGCTGGTACCCTACACCTCAGAGCATGTGCCTAGGTAAGGGTCCACCTAACATGCGGTGCAAGCCAGCTCTGCAAGGTGCAGGGAGGAGGGTCAGCCTTCCTTAGCCCCAATCTCAGAGGCCATTTCCTCTAAGAAGGAGAAACATCGCTTGAAATAAAGACAGAAAAAAGTGCACACTGACTCAGAAAATGACGACTTCCCTCCAAGTCACTCATCCCCCTGCTTTTCCCTTTCATCCTCCCAGCTTCCTCTTTGGACTTCCAGCAAGGACTTATTTAAAGTGAATGTAAGAAAAGAAGAAACTGCTCACTTGTAAATTAGTGATGTTCTTTTGGTGTCAGTGAATATGCTCAGTTCTTGAAGACTTCTTGTTAGCTTGTCATAAAACTGAGCTGATGGGTTGTTCTGATGTCTACTGTTTTAAGAGGCCAGAACTGGGGCGCCTGGGTGGCTCAGTCAGTTAAGCATCGGACTTCGGCTCAGGTCATGATTTCATAGTCTGTGGGTTTGAGCCCTGCATCTGGCTCTGTGCTGACAGCTCAGAGCCTGGAGCCTGCTTCAGATTCTGTGTCTCTCTCTCTCTCTGCCCCTCCTCTACTCACTTGTGCTCTCTCTCTCTCTCTTTCAATAAAATAAAGACTTAAAATAAAAGAGGCCAGAACTGAGTTGCAGGTCAGACTCTTGTGGGAGACGACTGGCAGATGTCTGGTAGACTTGGATGGTGGTGATCTAGGGGTGTGTTCTCTACTTGCAGTTTTTCTTTTTGGGGGTTCCGGGTTCCTGTGCTCGGCCTTTGTGGAGATCTGTCCAGCCTTCCTTGCTGAGGTCAGCTGCCATATACTTCCACTTAGGAATCTGAGGAATGTTTGAGTTCAGACTGCTCCCCCGCACTGACCCCTGGGACTGATGGATGGGAAGCTGCACAGACAGAACTGATCCCTCCTGCTGTTTGTTCTCTTGTAGGACCAGCCTGCTTCTGGGTCTTGTGGTGGTGACCGTCTGCCTTAGGAGCAACTCTAACCCTTTCCTTGGGTCTTTTATGAGCCCTGTGTTAGCCTTGTGGGGTTCTCCTTGCCACCATCTGTTTCTTCATCTCATAAAATGTTCAGACCTGTGCTTCTGAATCAGTCCTCATGCCAAAGGCCACCCCCCTGTCCCTGCAGGTACCACGAGTGGATGAAATCAGAGGAGCTGCAGCGTTTGACAGCCTCCGAGCCCCTGACCCTGGAGCAAGAGTACTCGATGCAGCAAAGCTGGCGGGACGATGCGGACAGTGAGCAGCAGAAGCCCTAGGCTGGCCCCAGGCGCAGTCTCCTGGTTCCCTCCCTTTCTCATTCCCAGCTGTAGCCCTTCCGGGACCATAGAAACTTTGTGAAAAGCCCTTCATGGAAAAATCTTGAAAGTGCCTGTAACGGTCATACTCCTGTGCCCACCGAAGCCGGTCCCTGTGACTGACGCTTCTGTCTTCCCCACTCACTGCATCAGGCCTGGGAGAGAGAGTAAAGCATTTGGGGCTCTGGCTGTGAATTGAGGCCCTGCCCCTCACAGGTCTTGCACAAACCCAGTTGTGGTTGCTGCTCTCTGAGAATAAGCTGTTTTCAGGGGAGGCCGTGTTTTCCTGCGTCAGGTGAATTTAGGGCTTTGTAATCAGCTGAAGGGAGCTCGGGGCCCATTTTTCTCCGGGCGGACAGAGGCGATGTTCTGCAGGCCTCTGGTTTGGGTGGGGTGACTGTCGTTACTTCCCCGACGCCTCCCTCCTCAGAGTGCACGTTCATTGTGCTGGATGCAGAGAAGTGGCAGGCCCGGCTGAGCCCCGAAGAGAGCTGCATGGCGGGAGACGTAAACCTCTTCCTCACGGATCCCGGGGACCCCTCCTTGGGGGAGATTGAGGTCATGATCGCAGGTTTGTCCCGCCTGGCCCTGCCTTCCCTCCCTTCTGGCCCTTGATCTGCTGAACTTTGAGCCAGCTGGGGCTGCATGGGGTACTCAGCTCAATGGAGGGTTCCACATTGGTGAGCCCAGCACTGCCCCTTGGCACTCCGTTAGCCTGGTGGCTCCCCCGTGGAGGTTTCCTTTAGTCCCGTATCATGCTCGGGTGTGAATTTAACCTTTGGTTTTGGGGTCTTCAGACTTCATCCTGCCCCATTCCTGCTGGGGGGAGGGCGGAGTTGGGCCCTAGGGACCCTCCCAAAAGAAATGACCTTACCTGGCGCATCTTCCCTTGCTGTGGGAGGAGTCCCTCTACTTTGTGTCCTCCTTGGTCTACAGCCTTCCCCCAAAACTGTCCTTCTGTGGCAGCACCCTGAGGTTAAGGGGTCAGCTTTGGGGTCAGGTTGCTGGGGGTCTCTAAGCTGTGAGCCCTTGTGCAAGTCATTTTAATTTCTCTGAGTCTGTTGTCTTATCTGAATGATGGTAATAATAGTACTAACTGTGTAGGGTCGCGAGGGATGAAATGGGGTTCCGGCTGTCCAAGGCCCGTGGTGGAGCCTGGCACACAGCGTCAGTGACCGTCATTGTTTCTCTTAGAGCCCAGCTGCAGGGGCAAAGGCTTTGGCACCGAAGCTGTCCTCATGATGATGTCTTACGGTAAGGAAGTCTGAGCAAAAATGCGAGAAGCAACGAGGCCCGGGTGAGGGTGAGGGCACATGCCGGCATGCTGGAAGTGGGCCTCCTCCAGGCCTGGGGGTGGGGCGGGGAGGGAGGCAGGTGACAGGTGCCTCTAATGCAAAATGGGACAGGAAGAGCAGGGGTGTGGGGGAGAGGGGGACTTCACCCTGTGACTTGTCCTCTTTCGATCTCTGGGAGGAGTGACCAAGCTAGGTCTGGCCAAGTTTGAGGCTAAAATTGGGCAGGGAAATGAACCAAGTATCCGGATGTTCCAGAAGCTTCACTTTGAGCAGGTAAGGATGCCACTGGTGGGAGGGCGAGGCCTGGGTCTGGGCAGTGGGGCCCGGGGTGCTGGAGCTCACGACTGTAACTTAGCTGGCCCTGCTCTTTCTGGCTCACATAGGTGGCTGTGAGTAGCGTGTTTCAGGAGGTGACGCTCAGACTGACGGTGACCGAGCAGGAGCGGCAGTGGCTTCTGGAGCAGACCAGCCACGTGGAAGAGAAGTGCTATAGAGATGGATTGTCAGGGTCCCATTGACAGCTGGCCCTGTGGGCAGCCACCCTGTGAACGGGGCTGGTGGGACCACGCAGTCCAAAAGAGCCGAGCCCTGTAACAGGAGGTGAACCGTGGGGCCCTTTGGGGCTGAGTGCTCCTGACGCCACTCTAGCCTGGGGGCCTCCTCTTGGGGCCCTTAGGATTCTGAGCTGGACTTGCCCTGACCTCCCTCAGGCTGGCAGTGTGGATGAGCAACTCCAGGGCTGGCCGGGAGAAACCTGGAGTGGACTCTTGGGCCTGGAATGGACGGCGCGAATGCCCAGGAGGCAGGGTGGAGGTGGGAACGGAGGAGGGGCTAGGACCCCCCCTTTTCCCTTGGAGGGGCAGAGGCGGTGCCCTGGCCCGGAGTAAACTGCTCAGCACTTTGCCTTGCTTTCCCCTTGGGCCTACGTGGCGAGCCACCAGAAAGCCCAGCCTGCAGCAGAGAGTCCAGCGTGGTAGGGTCATGGCAGGAGGAGCTCAGTCTGCTTTTGTCCTGCAGAAGCAGGCGGAGTGTGACCCCAAGAAGTTTGGAAATGAACGAGCTAGGCCCTGAACAACAGGGGGCTTGGAAGGGGAGCGAGTGTCCTTTGTCCTTGCTCCTTCTCTTTGGATCCAGGCGTGAGTTTTGGGTATATCTCCTTGTGGCTGAAGCACCCCTCTGCTGGTGAAGCCTGGAGCCTCTGCTCAGTTGCAGGTTTTCCCCTAGTCCTGGACAGCAGAAGCCACTGAGCGGTACCTTCCTGAAGGTACCTGTGATCTCTTCCTCTCTGCCCCTGGGAGCAGCTGCACCTGACCAGGCCACAAGGGGGCGCTAGAGTCACAGGCTCGGGATGGCCAGGTTGCCGGTGCTTTTAACAGGCAAAGCTGGGCCAGGTCTCCCCACTCAGAGGGAGGGGGGATGCCCCTGGATTCCTAACCGTCCAGTCAAGACCTGCAGTGGCTATCAAGACCGGACAGGTTTCAAAACAGTCACGGAAGAGACCCTCGAGGGTACCTAGAGCATTCCCAAGGGGAGGAAACCTGCAGATGAGTTGCAGTGATTTGCTCCAGGTGTCAGAACACTTGACGGCAGAGCCAGAACTACTGCTGAGGCCCTCAGTTCCCAGTCCCCTTGATGCTGGGGAATTCCACCAGCACTGTGCAGGTGAAAAAAAAAAAACTAGAATCTGACTGCTTTTGGAGGCCTCTTTGTACTGTTGGGAGAGGGTGGGAGTTCTGGCCTCCTGCTTAGTCAGAGGCCCCCTGGGGCTTCCCTACTCCACAGGTAAGATAGGGCCGGTCCCTCTGCCCTGTGGGGCACTCTTCAGGCCTTGCTCACCTGAAGGGGCCTCCAATCAGGGGTCAAAGGGTAGAGGCAAGGTGGGGAGGGGGCGGGCCAGGCCCCAGGCCATTGGTGCTGGGAAAGGGTTTTGAATGGTATCTCTTAACACTGGTGGGAATTTAAGCCCTAACTGGAGGCCAAGATGTCCAGATAGCAACCCATTCTTTCCCTGGGTCCTCTCTGATTAGCTGTCACCTTGAGTACCAACTTCCCTTCCTTCTCTCAGAGCACCTACCCAGAGCCTCTTGGCCTGGCAGCTTCAGCTCCTTTGGGCTGCTTTGGCAGACCTCCGGGGTGTGGCCTCAGGTGCCACAGGTTTAAGAGACTTGGATCTTTTTGAGGAGCAGGGCATTTTGCCCTTGGAAAGTCCCTTCCGCCCCACCCGATACCGGGCATGTCCTGGGATTTGGTGGGCTGGGTTTGTTTTCCCCTAGTCCCGGACAGCTGCCCTCCAATCCTGTCCACAGCCAGGTAAGATAGAAAATCTGGTGCTAGGGGCGCCTGGGTGGCTCAGATGGTTGAACATTCCTGCTTCGGCTCAGGTCATGATCTCGGGGTTTGTGGGTTCGAGCCCCGTGTCCGGCTGTGTGGACAGTTAGCTCAGAGCCTGGAGCCTGCTTCAGATTCTGTGTCTCCCTCTCTCTGACCCTCCCCTGCTCACGCTGTCTCTCTCTCAAAAATAAATAAAACATTAAAAAAAAAAATCTGGGGCTAGCTCAGGCCACTCTGGGGATCCTGCACCCACGGGCTGCCAGGGGAAAGCTCAAAGTCAAGTCTGTATTCCAAATGCAGCTCCATTTGGGATTCATAATTTCAGCACTCTTGAATTAGAACTGCATAAAGCCTTCTGGCTATGTGGATCCTACCCCCCACTTCCTACCTCTGGGGCAGCCCCTGTAGGCACTTGGGAGCAGCTCCCCCTCCTACAGGACTTGGGTAAAGCTCAGGCAGCTGAGGGGGCCCAAGGCCCTCTGATTTATAGGCCTACATTCTGTTCCTGGGCCTGGAGTCAGGGAGCCCTGGACTGTCTTCCCCTCCGGCTGCACCCCACCCTGTCAGCCAGAGGCTACCCAGGGCTCTAAAGGAAGACACAGAGGCTGAGGCGATTTGGATGCCAGTTGAATTTCTGAAGGGAGTTTCCTTACAACGGGGTGGCAGGGCAGGAGGTGGCCAGACCCTCCCCACATTGCCCAGGGCTGGGGGGGCGGGCTAGGAGTAGGAGCAGAAACAAAAGTTTAAGGCTAAGGCTGCTGCTATATCCTGGATGCAACAACCTGGAAAATCATGTTAATCAAGGAAACAAAAATCCCTCTAGACTCTGTCTGTGGTACTGCATTAAAAAAAAAAAAAAAAAAAAAAAAAGACCAAAAATAAGATGCCCAAGCCACAACTCTGAGGACGGGGCCCCTGTCCGCTCCACAACGTCGCTGTACTCGGCAGTCCTTGGTCAACCTCGGACTCCTCCCCAGGGGAGACCTCTTGTCTGTTCCCCGATCCTTGCTCAGTGAGGTCCCAGGGATGTGGTAAGGGCACCCCGAGCGCTCGGGAGAAGCAGGACAAGAGTCCACTTGCTGCCTGGGGCAGGATGGAAACATTCACCTTCCCTGAGGTAAGGGAAGAGCATAGTTCTCTAGAAAAGTCAGATTCACCAATAGAGGAGGGATGCGGGTGCTGATTTGTGTGTCGATTACGGAGAGGAGTGAGTGGGGAGGAAGGAGAGGGAGCTGGGTGGGGCGGGGCACCGGGGCTGGCCCAGGCCGGCCAGCTTTCCCGGGTGCCCGCAGGAGGACACTCAGAAGTTGCTGAAGAGTTCATTTTTCTTGCTCCAGTCCATCTGCGGAGCCCGCTTGTTGCTGCGTTTCTGGTGAGCCCTCTCTTTGGCCACGGCCAGGGAGATGTTGAAGTCCAGGATGGGGTCGGAGGAGGAAGAGGTAGACGAGGGTGCCGTGGAGTCCTGTTTCCTGGGGCTGTCTTGGGAATTCAGCTGCAAAGGGGCGGTGGCAGAGAGCCTCGAGTCAGTGCCTGGCGAGGCGTCCCGGTCCCCAGCCCCGGCAAGGTGGCTGGCTCCCTTGGGGCAGTGCCCAGGGAAGCCAGGTCACAAGAACGGACTATGGCATTGCATGTGACCTCCAAGGCAGGCTGGCGTGCCAGGAACGAGTGTGGCCTGGGAATGAGCTTCCCGTTAACTCAGTGCCACCCTCTGCCCGCCCGGCCGGCCAGCCTACCTCCTCGCTGGTATCACTGGAGGTGGATCTCGCCAGGGCTGATCTGGGGCTCTCAGAGGTGACCTCAGGCAGCGCTTCACGGCTGTTCTCCTGAAACAGAGGAGGGGTGGGGGTTGGCAAGGGACGGGGTGGGGGAGTCCTGAATAAGAAAGGAGCCCCCAGGAGAGACCCAGGAGAAGCTCCCTGTAAGCCTTTAACATCCACCCCAAAGTCCCACTGCCTGGGCCTGCCGGGGCCCCTCAGGGATTGACAGTTTTACATTCCTCTAAGGATCAGGGGGCAGCCTGGTTCCACCACTCAGGCGGGAGGGACCGTTGTGGGATTAGCTGACCTACTCACGGAGAACCCCCTCCCCGACGCTCCCAAAGTAGCCTTCAGGGTTGACAGCCTTTTTGAGGCCCGTGACCATGGAGGGGCTTCGTGGAGCGTGGGGCTACAGAGAGCCTCCGCCTGGCACAGGGAATGAACCGATGTGATACTCCCTGAATTCCTTGCGGCCTACCTGTTTACTTGGACTTGACCCTGGGAATCTTGAAACCTTCCCCCCAAAGCAACCAAGAAGGGCTTTGAAGGAATAAGGCGGAGGAGAGTTCGAGGCCAACAGATGGGGGTGACAGAAAGTTCAGGGGGCCCCCGGGAGGAGTCCGCGGGGAGGGGAGACCTTTTCAGTAGACCCTGCAGAGAGCTCCAGATCCATGGCCTGACTCTGAGGCAGCCTGTCTCGGAGTGAAGGTCTTGGCCAAGGCTTCGACTTGGTGCTCAGCCTCTGCCCGGGTCCCTCTGCGGCCTCAGCTGGCACCAGGCCCCACCAGCTCTTCCCCAGCCTCCACTGCCTTCTCTTCCCTTCTGCCCAGGGACGGGGGGGGGGGAGGGGCTTTGTTCTTCCAACCCAGACTGGAAGTAGCAGGGCCCAGGCAGCGTGCGCCCAGACACTGAAGCTCTGTTCTTGGGGGGAAGAATGGCCTCTTCTGTATGGTGGGGAGTTGGAGGCGGGGCTTGTCCCCAGGATGGAGGGCTGCAGAGGGGCCCGGCCAGGCGTCTCTCTCCCGACTGCCTTGGCGTGAGGCAGGGGTTGAGGGGTGCACCGGCAGTTCTGTAGCTTAGAGCTCAGGGCAGAGGAGCTTGGAAAGGGGGTTCTCAGCCTGAGTCAGATAGCTGTCCCTGTCCCAACCACGCCACCTTCCACCCTTCTGCAGCCCCGCTTGAGAGCCAGAGAAGCGTTAGAGGGCCTGCCTTTACCTTCCGGATCTCCCCATTGGTAAAGGGCTCGGGCAAGGGACCTACGGGAAGGAAAAAACAGCAGAGGTGAGTCCAGAAGCTCTGGGGAATGCAGACGGAGTGGTGCCCGGAGAGGAGGGAGAGCTTCGGGGGTTTAGGCCATAATTAGACCTTGTTCCCCATGTCGGTGTTTAAGTCTCTTGACTGCAGCCCTCTAGAAGTAGGTCTGACTTTCTGTTGACCCAGCACACACACAGAGACAACACGTGTGTAACAAGTTTCGTGCAACAACGTTCCCCCTTACTACTTCGTCAATGCTCGCCAATGTTTTCGAGTCAGAGAAGCACTCGAGTCTCTGCCAAGTTGATCTTAATGAACCACGGATGGGTAATGAGCTTGGGAAAACCACTGTCCTAGATGGGGGTGAAATTCCAGGCTGGCTGCCCAAGACCTGGGAAGCTTGTTAGAAATGCAGATGCCCGGGCCTTGGCAGCAGGGCCTGATTCAGTGGGTCTGGAGTGGGCCTAGGAATCAGCATTTTTCAGATGGCTCCCAGGCGGTGCTGCCTGTCGCGAGAATTGGAACCCCACCCCAGGTTACGGTCAGTACTGGTCTTGGCTGAAAGAGAAAACAACCACGGGAAAACGTGGTGGCAGGACGGGTCCGAAGGAGAGACACCAGCCTGGGGTCCCGGTTCCACCTCTGGGGGCTGGGCAGCCTGAATGGGTTTCTTCTGAGCTCTTCGTGTAACATCAACGCGCATCTTTCCCGCTGGCCGGGACGGCAGGCATGGCTGACTCTCACCATTTCCTCCCTGGTGCTACCCACAGTCCTCCCGCGACGGCCAAGCGGGGCACTGCTGGGACACGGGGACACTCACTCTCCCACCCTGCTCCCCCATGCCGGCCCCTTCCCCACGAGGGCCAGGCTGTCTCACGTGGTCAGCGGCAGCTGCTGGGGGGAGGAGGGCAGCCTGGAGTCCCCAGGAGGGACACCTGGGGAGGAGACCTGCCCCCAGGCCTCTCCCAGGGCGGCTTCTCAGGCTCTGAGGGCTCATCTCACCCAGCCAGACAGATAAGAGGAAGGAATGTCCGAGGGCTGACTTCTTAGGGGAAGGTGGGGGGAAGGACGCTGGAGGAGACAGGGGAAGGTATTGGAGGAGCCGCGTGGAATCCAGATTCCAGCTGGCTTCCCCCATTCCATGTTGCCAAGAGCAAGGCTGGGGCTTCTGGGGGCCTCAGCTGCCCCCTCACTGAAGAAAGGAACTATCTGGGTTATCTGGTTTCTGAACTTGGGACACCAGGGTAAGGCAGTGCACTACTGCCCAGGCCTAGAGTCAGCTGGGGACTTCCACCTGGACCCCCCCCCATGCTTCCAGGGCCCCCCCGGGACCCACTTGGCCCCTCCACCTGGGGATCAAGATCTGTGGCAGGATGTTTGAGTGGATCACCCCCCCACAAATAAAATCAGGACACCCACTCACTGCAAAGTTCAAAGAGGTCCCCTCTACCCTACTCCCCTCCCCCCCCACCGCCCCCAGGAGCCATTTTCCCAGGGAGAAAGTCCAGACCAGGGAGCGAGGGCTGCTTAACTCCTCACTGCCCTCGGGCAGCAGTGTTGCCCGGCTGGGCTTGGGCCTGGGCAGGGGGAGATGCCAGGCTTGGCAGTGAAATATGGGGGATGGGGGAGGGCAGGGGCCCAGGGACCAAGAGGGACCCACTGCTCTCTAGAGACAGTGAGCCTGGGTTTCCAAGACAACCTGAGAGAAGGGAGGGGAGGCACTGGGCCCCTGTCACTGGACTCTGATCTGACCAAGTGGAGCTGGAGTTAACCCTTCCCTTGCATCAGCACCGCCTGGAGAAGCTGCTAGGGGCTCAGGGCCTGGGGGCTGAGGCCTCACTCTGGTGCTGCTGCTTTGGCCTCTGTCCCTCGTGCCAGCCTAACCCTGTCATATGCCATCGTCAGAAAGCCACGGCCATCCCCGCTTCGTCTCCTGACACCAGGCTCCTCTTCCCCGATCTACACCTCTGGCCCCCCCGAAGGAGAGGCAGGGAGCGGAGGCAGGAAGCTGCCCACCCTTCCCCTGGGACACGGTAAAATCTAGAGCACTGGCCCACATGCCTGATTTAGGGACCTCCGGCTGCCCCACCCAGCTCACCATTCAGGTGCTCCTGAGACGGGACCACTTTGCACTTCTTGAAGAACTCATCGGTTTCCTTGTCCACCACCAGCAGCTTGGCCTCGTCCCCACCAGCCTTGATGGCAGATACCACGTCCGCATGCTGCTTGCCCTCCATACAGACCCCGTTCACCTGTGGGTGGGGGCAGGGGTTACAGACACAGTTTTGGAGGGATAGGTGGAGGGAGGCACAAACGGTCCTCTCCGTCCTCAGCCGGGTGGCAGTCTGGGGACACGGAGCGCTGCACCCCCCCCCCCGCCCCCGCCCCCGTTGCCTGTGGAGTCTTAAAGTAAACCAAGTGGCCCTCCCACTTGACAGTCATATGAGGAGGCAGGACACATGAGAAAAGCCAAAGAAAATATGGAGAAAAGACTAAGCAAACACAGCTGGGACAGGAAAGATCGGGGAGGCCTGGGCTGAGCCCTAGCGTTTCTATGTACTTGCGTCCGACTTCCCGCTCTGGGCTGCGGTTTGCTCAAGTGTAAAAGGAGTCTTGGGAGAGCTTATATTCCAGCTCTGAGGTTCTAAGACTGAGATTCTGGGGCCTGCCCAAGGCCCAAGGTTCATGTTTCCTTTCCTCCTGAGCACTGCACAAGAGTGTCTCACTACACCTGCCCCACGGAGGCCTCCAGCAGTGGGAAACCCTGCAGGTGGCCCCCGACAGCCACTGGCATGGATGGGTGAATCCTGGGCTGCTGGCTGACTCTTGGTGAAGAACCCAGAGGAGGTGAGGGAAGGAAATAAGTCCGTCCATCACCCACCCACCCATCTATCCATCCTCTCTCTCCCTCCCCTCCTGCCTACCCCCTCACCATTCTTCCCCTCTCTCTGGCGCTCTCCCTCCCTCCACCTACCTGGCATCTATGGGCTACCTGGACCTCACGGGCTAATCAAGGAGCCAACAGTGTGATGCCCCCCCAGGAATTGCTTATCTGTGGGGATGCAATCAGGAAGGGCTTGGAAAGAGGGTGAGAAGCACTACCTCCAC
Organism: Suricata suricatta; assembly: GCF_006229205.1. Lineage (NCBI taxonomy): Eukaryota > Metazoa > Chordata > Mammalia > Carnivora > Herpestidae > Suricata > Suricata suricatta. The sequence continues at coordinate 52,570,203 of NC_043716.1, read as the reverse complement.
GATGCGGTCCTGAGCCCGGAGCCCCGAGGCCTCGGCAGGTGAGTCTGGGTCCACTGCCCGGATGAACTGGCCTGGCTTGGACTTGTCGCTGTGTAAGTTGAAGCCGTAGCCATTGGCACCCTTCCTCATGGTGCAGAGCCGAGGCCGAAGCTCACGCTGTGGGGATAAAGGAGGGTTTGTGACCATTCTCCATCACCCCAGGTCCCGCTCTCCCTGCCCTGTGCAACAGTTCGAGAGAATGCTGGGCTGGGCCCCAGACCTGTGCAGAGATCTGGCACTGCAACAACCGGCTCAGGTGCCTGTCCAAGCCAGCTGCCTCTTCTGGTAAATGGGAGGCGGGACCACATTAGCTGAAGTCTCTTCCCTTGTGACATTCTAAGGTTAACAGTGTTCTTTTGATTGCTGCTTTCTCCCTCCCCTCTAAAAGTTCAGCCTGGCTAGGTGACTGGGGATCCCTGGCCTTCTTTTGTACCCAGCTCTCTGCAGTGGGGCAGCAGGGCAGGTGTTTACTGAAAGCTGGTCAGCATGTTTACGGTAAAGCCTTTCCCCATCCAAGCAAAATGGCCCAGCCAGAAGGGAGCAGGCAGCCCGATGACCACAGACTTGGGAGAAGCACAGCCAGGGGCCCTGGACAGGACAGGACCCCCCCACCAGCAGAACCAAGGCTGAGGGCAAAGGCAGCAGTAGAATCCCAAAGACCCTGTTGGTCCCCAAGGAGCCTGAGCGGGGAAGGGGCCATGAAAAGCAGGGCTGGGCTGAAGAGAGCCCCGTGTGGTTGTGACCCTGATCGAGGACCTACTGAAAGAGCTCAGGCAGGTTTCTCTCAAGCGCTCAGACACTTTACCGAAAATGGTTTTCACCATCCTAGGTCCAACTTAAGCAGCTTAGCTCAGAAGCTGCAGCCCTAGCCATGCATTTACATGATGGAGGGAATCTGGCTGTGCGCAGCCAGGCAACTGAAACCTTGGCCAGAAAAGCCTGAGTCCAAGACCTGGCTCGGGGGACCCTCTCCCCTGCCTCCCAGGCCCGGCTGGGCAGGGCTGCAGCGACCAGCCTGCTGGCTCTGGGTGATCCTCCACCAGGGCCCTGGCCCAGGGGCCAGCTTCCCTACTTAGTAGCTATGTGACCTGGGGCAAGTTATTTCCTTCTTAGCGCCTTAGTTCCTCATTTATGGACCATTCTTCGGGCCCCCTGCCTCCTAGGGTCCCAGGGTTGCTGTGAGGTCAAGTGAGATCATTAGCATAGGTGGAAATGCTTTACAACTCCAAAATCCCTGTGCACACGAAGACTTTCTCACTGTTGGGAACACTAATGAAGAGTCCCCTGAAGCTGAGAAGGGAGATTCTGGGGGTGAGGGTAGAGGCCAGGTTGCTCTGAAACACCAGTCCCCAGCTGGGAGTAAAGCTGGCAAGGGAGGGCAGGGAAGGAGAGGAGGGCTTACAGGCTTCCTGCCCGAACTTGCCAGCCCCAGGAGGCAGTGCCATCTGGGGCTCCCCACCCCTCCACTCTCAGGGGTGGCTGCAGCATGACTTTGCCTCCCTTCAACTGCCCAGGCAGGTCTTTCCCTGTGTTTCAGGATGTTGGTAGGGGCTGTGGAGGGGAAGTTAGGAAGGAGGGGTGATGGTTGGACACTCATCTGGGCCAGAGGCCCTGGGCCCTTCCCTGGTTTCTCCTCCAGCAGGCTCTGCTCAACCCGGAGCAATAGCAAAGACAAAGATGGGAGCATAAAAAAAAGTGTGTGTGGCCGGCGGCACAGAGGCACCCCCTCCCCAGGGGCTGTGAAGCATCCCCTTCTCCCAAACTCTCCATGGTCCCCAGGTCCCCCCGGTTCTTCAAGGCTCCTGACTGCACCGTCCCAGGAGGCCCCCTGCCACCACCTTCCTCATTCATCTCCCCCTCCCCCCAGCCCCCAGGGGATCTTCCGGAGTTAGTGAGGCTCTTCTCCCCTCCAGCTAATCCCTCCACAAAGCTGACAGCCCAGCCCTCCCCAGGGCCGAGGTGAGCAGGAACAGGTCTGACCAGTGCCACCGGGCAGGCTCAGCTCAGCTCAGCTAGGCTTTCCTTCCACAGCAGGGAGGAGAATCTGGGGGGGCGGGGGATGGGAGGGGGCAGCTCTGTCATCCCTGCTCCTCCCCACCTCCCCTCAACTCCAAAGAGCCTTCCCATAGCAACTTGGCTGGGGCTGGTCACTCCCATTTTCAAGACGGGGGAAACCGAGACTCCAGATGTTAAGCCCAATGCCTGAGGGCCCACAGCTTTAGGGTGCAGGAGCCGCAGCTCCAATCAGGAGCTGACTTGGACCCTGAGTTCCTTCCACCATTGGTGGGCTGGTCCTGAAGGGACCCAAGTCCAGACTGGGAGGAGGCCTGGCTGGAGCGCCCGGGCTCTGCAGCAGTCGGTCGTAAACATGGGTTGCCCTCCCTCCAGCCGCAGTCTTTGCTGGGAGGCAGCTGGTCACTGATGAAACCACAGCCTTCCGCCTTCCTTCCGGGTGCTCAAGGTCTTAAGGCTACTTACGGCCGGAGCACCAGCCTGAGCTGGAGGAGCCTGGTGGCTGCGGGGGCGCTCCTGGACAGCAGGGCAATCAACCGGCCTGGGTCTCTGCTCTTGAGGCTTCCCTTACTGATCCTCTGCGTGTCTCCCTGGACACCCCCTGTCTGGCGATCTGTCTTTAGAGCCGAAGGGCCTGCTTTGAACCTTACTCCCCTTCTGCCAGTACCACGCTATGAGGATTAGAGGAAGTGGGGCTCAGCTACCCCATTGCTCCCTTTCCCCTGCGCTGGGACCTGCTCCACTGCCCTCTGGGGTAGTTGAGCAGGGAGATAAGAAGCCCCAGGTGGTTTTCTGAAGTGTTCAGACACCTCCAAGGGCCCCAACTAGCTCCCTCCTTCCCCAAGTCTCTGGGGAGGCTCCCTCCCTTCCCACAGGAGGGGTGGGGGCTTCTGACTCCTCTAGGGAGACCAGCCTGTTTCTGTCCACCCCTCCCCCAGCTGTCTCCAGGAGGTGTCACTGCCAGCTGCTGAGTCAGCCCATCAAAGGAGCCCATCCCAGCCAGGGTGGAGGCTGGTGGGGCAGGAGGAGTCCCTGGGGGCAGCCTCCCTGGGGATCTGGCAGGGAGGGCTGGTCCAGCACCCCAGATCTGAAGTAGGACCTGGGTTCTGCTTCTGGGAAAAAGCAGGGGTAAATGGAAAGTCCAGGCTATCCGGTCCTGGTATGTGGCCCCCAGGAGGGGCCATAGTGCCAGCTCCAGCTGAGTCCAGAGCTGCAGGTGCGAGGGGGAGGGGGGAGAGGCAGCTTCAAGGGGAGCATGGCCTCAAGAGTGTTCGGGGTATGGGGGGGGGCTCCCAGTAATGAGGACAGCTCAGAAGCAGAAATCGGAATCTGCTCAGTGAGGAGCCTGGAAGCAAGAGGGAGGAACGAGAGGCAAAGGTGGCCAAAGGGCAGTGCGAATGGGCCGAGGGGAGCTGGGGGCTGGATGGCTCTGACTCTCACTTCCGGGCCACACCAGACAAGCCTGCCAGGAAAGACCTTGTCAGGCAGGAGAACTGCCTCCAGACTCTTCTCCCCCCCGCCCAGATTGTCAGGCTGCACCAAATCCTGTCACAGGCCAGTGTGGCCATCCCCTCCATCCTCTCTCCTCTCCCAGGGAGCCCAGCCCAGCCCCAAGTGGCCGCCCAGTCACCTCCACCCACGCAGCCCAGGGAGCGGACTGCGGGCACGTTATTCAATAGGCGCCACCAGCAGCCACCTGGAAAGCTGAGGAAAGTCGATACCCTAATCCCAGTGCCCGTCTCAGGGGAGCAGGCCCAGGGCCACTCCCTGTTCCCCCCCAGGGGAGGGCTGCTGGGGGCCAACGCCCCGTTGAGCCCAGCCCCTCCCAGATGGGTGTCATGCTGATGGCCCTATAGAAAACAGCCAGGTTGCTTCCAGAAGGCCAGCCAGGCTCTGGGTCCCAGAAGGAATGGCTGGAAAGGCCACCGCGGTGGCTAGGGGAACAATAGAGGTGACCCTCACCTCCCAAGCCCGCCCTTCCCCCAACCCAACCCAGCCAGGGCTCTTGTTTATGCAGATAAGATTGATGTCTGTGGCCCCAAACAGGGAGATCAGCCCCAACCCTGGGGTGGGGGACCATGGGGGGAGGGGAAGAAGGAGTCTTAGCTGTTCTGGTGGGGGTGGGATACGTGTATGCTGGGCAGAAGGCGCCCTGGCTGCTCTGGGAGGCAGCGCGGTTGATCCACGGAACTCTGGAGACACAAGCTTGGGTCCAGAGCCATCTCTTCAAGGAAGCCATGGTGGTGGCGAGAGCTGAGCTGGCCTGGCCTGAGGGCACGCTGGGAAGTGACCAGGAGCTCGGACCAGGGCTCTGGGCTGGAGGTTTCCTACCCTCACCCACGGTACAAAGGGCTTGGCTGCCACTGACTCATGCCCCACGGCCCTGATACGGCTTCATCTCACCCCAGAGGGCCTTTCCCGCCCAGGTCTGTACGGACTGAGGGATGCTGGACACCTCCATTTGCAAAAAGGGAGCTACTCTAGCCCTTGGCCTTGTTTTTCCTGTTTCTCAGTGGGAAGACCCTCTGGGAGCCCAACTGCGGTGGAATCTGGGAAGAAAACATATGCTAAAGTCGGGGGCTGCTTCTCCAATGCAGCACGCGGGGGCCGGGCCAGCTTCTCCCTCTGGTTCTTTTCTCCTGGTGCTGGCCAGAGACCCACCCAAAGGAGGTTGGCGCAGGTCTCCCCAGGGCTGGGCAAGCCTGGGACGGAGCAGGCTGGTACGTGGGCTGTTGCCTGGCTGGCCGCCCCGAGGCATTCTCATCCCTCCTCATCCCTCACCCTCCTCCCGGAAGTCACTAGATTTAACTCCTGCAGGCTGTCCCAAGATGGATGAAGACCTTCAGGGAACCTGTATATTTGGGGCCCTATTGAAATAACAAAGAGCAGCTACCGTTTAATGAGAATGTACTATGTGCTGAGGACTGTATTAGGATTTTATGTGCACTTTCTCATTAAAACCCAATTACAGTCCTGTAAGGAAGGTATCATTACCTACGTTTCCCCGAGAAAGAAACTCAGGTTCAAAGAGAAATCACACAAATGGCTCAAGTACCCAGCTGAGAGGAGAAGGCAGGCTCTGAACTCATGCTGTCCAACAGAAAAAACGTCAGGCAGGCAGATAATTTAAAATTACATAAAAGTAAAAACAAATAAGAGAAATTAACTGTAATTATCTTATTTAACACAATACACCCCAAACTGTTATCATTTCAACATGTAATCCACTTAAAAATTACGAACGGCATTATTTTTACATCTTTTGTTTGTAGTATGTCTTCCAAATCTGGTGTACATTTTACACTTCCAGCACATCTCAAGTGCTAAGAGCCACACGTGGCCTGTGGCCGCCACAGTGGCCCGCTGATACTTCTAGAGGCCTCCCTCTCAACCATGACACTGTCAGCCCCCAACGGTTGAATTAGGCACCATGACCTTGTAAAGCACCCTTATGATGGACATCACTGAGCCAGTGGCACTTGAATCCCATTTCTAGGAAACCCATGCCGCCTACCCTCTCCTAGGGCACAGTAAACTAAACATTGCCCACAGGGCTAAGGACATGGTGAGTTGTTCTATTCCAGGGGTCAAGGAAGGCCAAGGCCAACAGTCAAGGTTGGCCTTCAGGAGGGGCCCTTTGTGCTATAGGGAAGCCCCAGGGCCAGCAAGGGTGGGTTCTTAGGACCCATGGGGTTGGCGGGGGGGTAGAGACTTAGTGGCCAGACTCCTAGCCCCAGCCAATCGCAGAAGGAGGGTGAGGCCACTTCTGGGCAGAGGGCCTTCCATCAGAGCTGATGCATTCTCCAGATGGTGCTGAAGGCCATCCCTCAAGGACAGAAGCTATCTGGACCCTTCCTTGACAAGGAGCTGGTTCAGGCAGCCTGAAGTTACGTCACAGGGATGGCTCTTATGTGGCCCCGAATGTGATGGGCAGAGACACCCAGCGGGACACTCAGGCCCTCAAGGACAACCCAACTGTATGGCCAATTGGGCGTGAAGGCAATGGATGCAGAAAGAGGTGGGTTCCAAGCTAAGTGGTAAGGGCTCACTGGCTGGGAGCCGTGGGGCCGCCCACCTAGACTGACCAAGCTTCAGTTTCCACATGTGGACCACGGCGGGCTAATGCCCGCCTCATGGGGGTCGAGTAGATGAATAGACATGAGGCCCGTTTAGTGCAGAGCACATTGCTCGACACAAATAATGCCTATTGCTTATTGAACACTTCATAAAATGGAGAAAATAATACCTAATTTGCAGGGTTGTCATGGGGGAATTCATGAAATGAATGTCGATTATCTTTACGGCACAAGGCTGGACACTAGAAATTTTGTCTCCTTCCCCGGTAGGGCTACTCTAGCTCTGAGCAGCAAAAAGCACAGGAACCCCTAATGTCTAATATTGGGATGGAGAACTTGGGCTTCTCTCTGTAAAAGGCCGGCAGCACTGATGAAACCTTGGCGGTGTCCCTTCCTCCCTTAATTCCTAAGTGCTTGCTCCCTTCACTGCCCCAGGGCTCCATGGGATGGCAAGTGTGGACAGGAAGAGAAGGGCCCCTATCTAGACATACAGAGAAGGGTACCCCATTCTAGCTCTCCAGAATGACTGATTTAACTTTACAGGAACCTGGTAAGGACCAGTGGAGAAAAAGACCCCAAATATGTGGCTTACGAGGAGGAATTTAAAATCCCCGTCTATTTAAAATCCAGACACCATGCAGTTCAAACCCTGCTCTGTGTTCCCAAACTCTAACTCGGTCGGTGTGAAATGGCCTGCCTGTCCTGGGAAAGAAGCTGGTAGGTTTCCAGGTAATTGTACCCACGCACCCACCTGCCTGGGGGTGCCTGCTCTCTCTCTTTCTTTTCTTTTTCTTTCTCTCCTTCCTTCCTTCCATTTACATTTTATTTAAGTAGGTTCCATGTCCTGCCTGGGAATCAAACTCACGATCCTGGGACCAAGAGTACCATGCTCCACTGACTGGACCAGCCAGGCACCCTGGGATGCACCGTTTCTGCCTCTGGGATCAGGGTCAGGTCTGGCAGGAACCCACCCCAAGCTGGGCACTGACTGACACACACACACACACACACACACACACACCCCTCTTATCTCATCAGATCTCCCCCCAAACCTGCAAGGTGTGTTGGTGTTCCCATTTCACAGAAGTAGAAGCTGAGGTTTGCAGGCAACAATGGACAATTACGGTACCAGAGCCAGTGGACATGGAAGCCCAGAATTTTAGCCTTCTAGTCTTAAAATGGAAGCTTCTGGCAGGCAAGAGAAAGGAGTGGGTAGGTACTACCTGGAATGCAATCGCTGGGGGTGCCCGAGGCGCCAACAGGCCCAGGTATGCTGGGACTGCCAAGAATTAGGATAAAGATCCCTGATGGCTATCACGCATTCATTCACTCAAAAATTATTTGAGCCCCTCCCTCCTCTGTGCCAGGCACAGCACTGGGGATAAAAACACAAAGAAGACACAGTTGCTCTCCTCACCATTGCAGCAGTGGTCAAGATCATGAACAGATTATTAAAAACTGTGTGTTCAGGGGCACCTGGGTGGCTCAGTCGGTTGAGCATCCAACTTCGGCTCAGGTCATGAGTTTGAGCCCCGAGTCGGGCTCTGTGCAGACAGCTCAGAGCCTGGAGCCTGTCTCAGAGTCTGTGTCTCCCTCTCTCTGCCCCTTCCCTGATCATGCTGTTTCTCGTTCTCAAAAGTAAGTAAAATCATTAAAAAAACCCCTGTGTGTTTAGAGCAATAAAAGATGCAGGAAAGGGAGGAGGAGGTAAGCAAAGAAAAGGCTCCTTCTGGGGGTGCCCGGAGGGCTCAGTCAGTTAAGCACCTGTCTCTGGATTTCAGCTCAGATCATGATCTCCGGGTTCATGGGTTTGAGCCCCACATCTGGCTCTACGCTTAACAATGCAGAGCCTGCTTAGGACTCTTTCTCCTCCCCTCTCTCTAACCCTCCCTGGCTCAATCTCATGCTCACTCTCAAAATAAATAAATAAACTTTGGAGGGGGGGGAAAGGTCATTCTGCCTGCAGGGTCAAGGAAAGGCTCACGGGGCTGTGAGTGGTTTTTGGAGAGTGTGCCTCATGGAGAAGGGGCTGACAGGTCCCCAGGCTGAAGGGTATCATCGGGCTGCTGTATTGGGACGGGCTGTGGAACACCTTTTGATTTTTTTGAGAACATGGCCTCTCACTGAGCACCAGGCTGGGACACAGATGCACTTGCCCAAGCAGAGGCAGATGCAGGGCTGGCTGCCCCACGACTGGGCGTGCAACAATCACTGTGAAATACTTATCGATTCAAACACCACCAGCGACATTCGCTGAGCACCTACTTAGTGCCAGGCACACAACCACTGCTTTTTAGGCCTCCCCATGTAATCCCAACCCCAGGTAGAAGGAAGCCCCTCCTTACACAAGAGGAAACAGAGGCCTAGGAAGGTTAAGATACACAGGTCAAGATGGCCCCATTATAGTGCAGCTGAGCTGGCTCAGGCATGCCCGCCCACCACTGTGACTGTGGGGGCTGTGAGCAGGGGCTTGCTGGGCCTGTTTCCGTGGGGGTGGGGAAAGCCACCAACAAAGCAGGTGGGCAGAGATGCACGTCCCCTCCACCTCCTCCCAGAACAGCGCCACAGGCGGCCCACGGCCTCTGCCCTGTATGTTTCTCCCAGTGAGAGGTCACCTGCCACCCACTCCCTGTGCAGCACTTTCCCCCGGAACACCGTTTATGCTTGTGAGAGCCAGTGAAGACACCCTAACCGCCCCCACTCTGCAAACACACTCAGGTTAAAACTAATTAGTAAAACTCAAGATCTCTGTATGATGAGATACCTTTTAGGGAAAAAAATAACTTACTATGTCTATTAACTTTTTCCTGTTTTTTGCAAGGACAAGGGTGGTTCACCTACATGGAACCACACCAGAGGTTCATGGGCAATTCCTATCAGAGGCATGCGCTCTGCAGGAAGAGAGTCCTCGCACAAACGCTGGGGCAGAAAGAAAGGTGCTCAACTCAGAATCCATTCAGGGCCAGAGTACTTCCCATTACTCAGTATCCACTCGGGGCCAGAGTACTTCCCATTAACTGTAAAATTCTCGAGGAGGCACGTGTCACTGTGTTACAATGCACTCCATTTTATAGACGGGAGAACCAAGGCTCAGACAAGTTCTGTGACTTGCCTGTTGACCTGAAACCCCAAGAGGCCCGGTGATGGTGTCCCCAGGACTGGCTGGAGTGTCCCAGCCTAATAGGGCACGCACACATGCACATGTCACATGACCATCTGGGGGAATCGGATTCTGTGGTCACCTAG
>NC_043716.1:52476958-52560729 GCF_006229205.1 Suricata suricatta | reverse complement strand
CTTGTGCCAGTGCCAAAGTCCAAAAAAAAAAAGGGTGGGGGGAATGGCAAACTGATGCACTCAGCTCAGCACAAAGTTCAAATTGGATTTCTGCCTGGGACCAGAGGTCACGGGTTCCAACTCCGTGGTGTCAAGCCCCTGTCAAGGATGCTCCCACCCCTCCCCCACCCTTGTCAATGCCAGCTTGGCAGTGGCAGGAAGCGGGAGCCTGGCGGCCATGGTATTCCCAACACCCGGCTCTGCTGGGCTCTGGCTGGACGGGGCTCCTGGTGACCTCACTTCCACCAAACCTGCTGGGCTTCTCCGGCTCCACCTTCTACCTGAAGGCTGAACAGTGCCCTTTCTCTGTCCAGGGAGGCTTCTGCTGGCACCATGGATACTCCTGCCACAGGCTGCCACCAGGTGGAGAGCTGGTGCAAGCCAAACGGGCCCCGAGAGGCCCAGCTCCCCATAATCTGCACCCCAAGGTCTCCCCCTTCACTCCCTGGGGACAGGAGGCTCTCATCACAACTCTTGTTTTGCTACTGCCCCTCCTGCAGCTGATCCAAACTGAGATGTTTGGGGGAAACACCAAACATGGGTAAAAAGTAACCAGCCGGCTTCCTGTCCGGGACTGGAGTGAGACAAGATGATGACAGGGCAAGACCACCTGCCCCCGGTGAGGGCTGCTGGCCTGGTGAGGGCTGCTGGCCTCCCCACGGCCCAGGGACACCGGACCACTCTCCCCTCCCTCCCCCCAGCTCTTCCCTTCCTCCAAAGTCCTCCCCTCCCATTGCCAGATACAAGCTAGCGCTTACTCCTCACATTCCTGAGACTCATAAATCCTCCTGGGTGGCAGAGCAGCCACCACCTCCGAGGTGCCTCTGCACCTCCTCCCCGCACCCCACCCCCACACTTCGCCCGGAGATGGCTGGGCTTCCTCTCTTCTTAAAAGTCACACTGTACTTCAGGAGGATGAAGTCCAGCCAGGCTGAGGTTAATGATACACACAACAGCCGGCGGGGGTGGGGGGAGGTGCGGGGAGAAGACTGTGGGCGACCCCTCCCCTTCTTGTGTCGATAAAGGGGCTGTTATTCCTCTTGCTTTTTGAAATCGGGGAGGCGGTCCCTTCACCCCAGCTTCAACTACCACCCACAGGGGCCGTGGAGGTAGATGGCACCTCTGGGGCGGCTGGGAGTCGGGGGGCCGAAGTGGGGCGGGATTGAGGGTTCCAAAGAACGGAACAGACACCGCCAAGAGAACCGAGAAAGGGGGACTGGACTCCCCTGAGCCGCTCTCTTTCACCCCCACTCCCAAATACCAAGGGGCAAGGCGCTCAGGATCCCAGCCCAGTCTGGGGAGGGAGGGGCGTGGGGGTGGCGGGACGCAGCCCCAATTCAGCAACTGCCAGTTTGACCTGTCGGCGGGCGGGCGGAAGCAGTCTCCCGCTGGAGGATCTAGTTTCAGAAAGACAAGGCAGGCGCGGGGTTGGGCGTCCGAGGGGCGCCTGGGTCTCTCCCTATCCCCCCTCCCACCTCTTTCCAATCGCCGCCCGGTCTCGGCCCACACTTACTGTCTCCGGACGGCTCTTCTCCGCCTCGCGCGGCTCTGGCGCGGCAGCCTGCGTCTCATTCTCGCTACCAGCCCCCTGTGCCTCGGCGGCGGCCGGCGGCTCGGCCTGCCCGGGCCCGTCTTGGGCTCGCAGCAGCTCCTCCCGGACCTGGACACCCAGCTTCTGCAGCCGCTCGTCCGTCTCGGGGTCGACCACCAGCAGGCGCACGGCGTTGAGTGCGCCGCGGATGCGGCTCACCACCTGCTGGTGGGTCTCCTTCTCTACGTTCTCGCCGTTCACTTCCACCAGCCGGTCTCCGGCCAGCAGCCCCGCCTTCTCAGCTGGCGAACCGGGCTCCACCAGCCGGATAAACTGGCCCACTTTGCCCTTCTCCCCGTGCAGGTGGAAGCCGTAGCCGTTCGGACCCTTCTCCAGGCAGCAGAGCCGGGGTAGGGGAGCCCCGGCCGCCACGTCCGCGCTCATCTCACCCGGCTCAGTGGTGCGACGCGGGGTCCCGTTGGGGGCTGGGGACGGGACGGTTCAGCCCTTCTTTCCGCCCTGTGGACCTGCTGGCGGGAGGGAGCGCAGGAGGGAATCCCTGCGCCGTCAGGCCGCTGAACTAGCAGGTGTGCGGCGAGCTGCGGCCGCGAACTGCTGGCAGTTGAAGGCGCAACGCGTGGACCAATCCCCACTCCGCGCGGCGTCTGAGCGCTCCCGAAACTGCTCCAGCCCCTTATTCCGGGGGCGGGGTCGCGCCGAGGGTGTGGACACCGAGACCCAATCAGAAGCCACAGACAGGGGCGCTCGGGCCGGGTGAATAATGCCGACCAATCGGAACGCTCAGAGGCGGGGCCCTGTGCTCAGCGCGGCGCCCCGCGGCGCGAGAAGAAAGAAGGCTCAGGAAGTGGAAGTGTTTGTTACCAAGAGGCCGGAGTTGAGGCGGGGGGCGGGGCAAGTTCCCCGTGCGGGGCGGAGGGGCCCTTACGGTCAGTTCTAGTTTTCCTACCTTTGGCGGGGATTGAAGAGAGCCAACATTTGGGTAAAGGACTCTTAACGTTTTAACACCCTTTAGCTGAAACTTTGTGTGCACTCCAGTGGGTGATTGGGAGCGACTGTTGCTGGGGAAACCGCCCCAGCTCTGGGGCTGCGGGGTCCTAGAAGTCTCAGGAACAAGACTAGGTGCACCTCCCACCCAACAAAGTTGTCTGAATAACGACACTTTCCCGTTTGTGGAGTCACTTTGCGTTGTCCAAGGACACGCTTACAGGGGTGTGGGCTCTCATCCCCGGGAGGTGGGGGGGGGATGGGGTGGGGGGGTGGGGGCGGAGAGGGAGTCTCTGTGGGCTCAGCAGGGAGCCCGGGTTTCTCTGGGTCTGTCCACTGAGGACAGGCCACCTAGGACAAGGGTACAAGTGGATGAACACTGGCGTCAGCGCGTTTGGCTAGGGATGTGGGGAAAGAGAGGCAGAGTCAGGTATCCAATCTCTGAGTACAGCCTGCAGAGGGTAAGCAGTCCTGGCTTTATTCAAAAGAAAAGAAAAAAAAACCCAACCAACAACACCCAAATTGGACCGTAAGATAAACCTTTCAACTCCAAGCTGAGGAGTGGCTGGGGAGCCGGTCGGTTAAGGGTGAGGTGAGCAGTTGGGGGCATTGAAGGATGAGGATCAAATGATTTGGGCAGTGCCAGTTCCCCTAACATGCATCATTTCAACATGTCCCCCTTCCATGCACACCTCAAAGAAGCAGCAGACAGGGTATACTTTCCAAATTCTGCAATTTAATTCTGAAAACACAAATGCAGCCCATGTGATTCGGTAACCTGTCTTGGGCCCCAGGAGAGCCCAGTGAGGTCAGATTCCTCCCTGATTCTCCTGGGAGAAGCCTCGGAGAGTTTCCTTATCAGGCCCAAGTTGGAGCCGCTGACTCTGCTCAGAGAGCAAGATTTCTGCCTTGAAAGCAAACGCAGTGGGCTCAGAAATGTGAAGTGTGTACTTCTTCCTCTCTCCTCTCCCCTGCCCCTGGCCTGGAGAACTAGAGTAAAGTGTCTCCAGGTCACGAGCAGGTACCGCATATCTCCTGTCCACCTCCGACTGCTGTAGTCAGGGAGCTGGGAGACCGGTGACCTTGGCCCCACATAAACTCCTTGCTGCCTCTCTCCTCACTCCAGTCTTACCCAAATGACCTTGTTTTGCACACTGTGTTGGTTTACCCAGAAATGGGTGACTTCTCACTCTCTAACTTGGCTCAAGGGGAGGGGAAGTGGAGCAGTTTTGGCCTTGGTTCTGGAAGAGAAAAGGCATGAGTGGTCAGGAAGGCGATAGCACTTGGGTTTGGGGGAATATGTGGGGTGCAGCGAGGTTTGATCAGTTCTGCCTCCCATCTGCTCCAGGAGTCAGGGATTTCCCCTTATCTGACTCTTAACCCAGTAGAAGCATGGTGGTGCTGGAAGTAGCCTGTGGGGCTGCATACGTGCCAAAGGTTTGGGACAGGAGGAAAACCTTTCCCTGGCTGTGACCTCAGGTGTCTAGGGGCACAAGCAAAAAGGTAGAGAAGACCAGGGATTCCGGGAGGTGGGGCTCCCCTGGGACCTGAAGTCCAGCGAACAGGAACAGCTTGTGGGCTGGAGGAAAAAGGACACACGTCCCAAGCGGGGCTAGGAAAGCCAGAAGCAGCCAAATGGAGAGACCTAGTCTGGGTCCCTCCTTCCTCCTGCACCACAGTGCCTGGTCACTGCCCGATCTCCATATCTCTTATCTTCCCTGAGCCTTGGTCTAGCTCCTGGCACACAGGCCCATCTTACTGGGGAAGACTGTTCCCTGGGAGCTGGAGGAAATGAAAGTTGGGGTCCGCTTAGCCTCTCCAGTTGAGGTGAGCGCGGGTCACTTCCTGCCCTCACGCTGCAGAAGTGCATCACTGCCCCCTGGTGCTGAGCTGGAGCAACACCACCTTTGTCAAGGCTAGGAGGGAACCTCAGTCCCCCAAGTCCAAGTGCCAGAAGGCAAAAGGGCCACTAGGTCCCTGCCTTGGTTTTCTGGTGCCCCGCTTCCCCCCTCCCTCCCTTTTTGTATTGCATTATGTATCATTAGGATGAAATAAATATTTTACCCTCCCCCAGGATGCAGGGAAGCTACAGGCACTAGGGTGGGGGGGGGAGTGCAGCTCCCACTTGGGAAGGGGCCGTCCACTGGGTCCCCCAACGCCCAGCCTCACAGAATAAACCAGATCTGGGGGAGAAGGCTGCATACGTGGGGGCCTCCGAAGCCCCCTTGCAGCCCCTTGGGATTCACAAGACGGAGCAGCAGCTGGGCCGTTTCTTCTGGGACTCCACAAAGTCTCGGATCTGGAAGCTGGGCCCATCGGGCTGCCACAGGGCTCTGTATTTCAGTTCCCTTGAAGAGGAAGAAGAAGTGGGCTGGCCGGGAGAGAACGCTGCACCCTCCCCACTGCCACGGCCTGGGGCTACTGGACGCAGCATGCACAACGCAGTTTGGCCAGGGGCTGGGCCAGGGGCCAGGCCCTACTGGATTCCCAGATGGTGCCACCCTGCCCTACACGGTTCTCTTCCTTGCTCAGCTCTTACTTGGCAATGGCCAGAAAGGCTAACTCCACATTCATGCCCGTCTTGGCGCTGGTCTCCATGAAGGGAACGCCGTACTCCTGCCAGGAAGAGAATGTCCTCAGGGCCAGGCTCTGGCCACCCCTACCTCTCACCCTGCCCAATGGCAGTCACTTACCCTGGCCAGTGTCTCTCCATCCTCCGAACGGATCACCCTTTCACTGCTCACATCTGCCTGTCAAGCCCAGATGGGTCACTCTGGAGAAGAAAATCTCCACCCCAGCTGGCCCCTCTCCTGCCCAGGCTGGCCCTTCTTTTGCCCAAGGAGCAGCCACTGCCTGCCCTCTGCTGGTGGCCTGTGGAACTGCGGGTGGTGGGATTGGCCCCCAGCCAGGGTTTCTGCCTTGTTCAGGCTGTTACCCAGCTCCCAGATGGGAAACTCTCCTTTGCAGGGGTGTGGTGACCAGCCTCAGAAGGTGACAGTAGTTGGGGCTAACCCTTGCTAGTTTTAGCTCCTCGTCTGTGACCGTACTTATCATGATCTAATGGAGGCTGAGCAGCTGAGCACCCGGGGATCTCTCAGACAGCACTTGGGCTTTTCCTGGAGCGGGGGCCATTTCCAAAGCTTTGAGAGGGCAGATGAGATGGGCTGAAGCTGCCAAATAAGTCTGACCCTTGCCCTGGAGTCTGGAAAGGAACCTGTGCCGGAAGGATGTCCAGCTAACCCTCTGGGGCAGCTATGGGGCTGGGTGGAGCTTGCGGTAGGGCAGTGGGGCAGGAGGTGCGCCGATGGGCTCGCTCACCTTGTTGCCAAGCAGCATGATCACCACATCCCTCTGGGCATACTCATGAATCTCAGTGAGCCAGGCCTGTGGGAGACCATGAGCTGAGCCAGGCCATGCCTGAGACCCAGCCCTTCTCCTCCCTGCTCTCCCCTGCCCTTTACTGCCCTGTTGGTTTTCCTGGGTTACTCACTGTCCTCCCTGAATTCTTTGATTTGCATCTTTGTTCTGGCCTCTCCAGTCTTGATTAGTCTTTCCCAGCCAACCCCAGACACTGACTGCAACTCCCCGTTCTACAGAAGATGGAGATGGCGAGTTTATGTCATAAATCAGCTGGGAGTCACCAGCGATTTCCTGGAGTGTCCTGTTGAGGATGCTAAGGACGCATCAGTGGTCAGTTTCAAAAATTCTGTGATTGGGGCGCCTGGGTGGCTCAGTTAGATAAGCATCTGACTTCGGCTCAGGTCATGATCTCACAGTTTGTGGGCTCAAGCCCCGTACTGGGCTCTGTGCTGACAGCAGACAGACAGAGTCTGGATCCTGCTTCAGATTCTGTGTCTACCTTTCTCCCCCGCCTCTCTCTGCCCCTCTCCTGCTTGTACTCTGTCTCTCCTTCTCAAAAATAAATAAACATTAAAAAAATACTGTGATCAATTAGTGATGTCTGCCAGGAGCATGAAGTCAGAGGTGGCAATGGGTGCCACAGATTTCCACCCTCTTTATAAGCTGTTTTATATCTGTATGTTTTGGTTCCTCCCCCCACCCCACCCCTGTTTGCTTTGAGGTCAGGCAGCTGGGAAAACTCTTTGGTGCTGTGCACACAGTCGGTGCTTGTACTTGCTGGATTTTTATCCCTACTCTCTTAATAGTTTGGCACGGACAGAACTACTCATGGCCTGAATCACTTTCTTGCAGCCTGGGCTGGATGTATGGATAGACTTTCCTGCGTGGGTTCTCCCTTTGGCCTCTGTGGGTAATTGTCCAGGGTGGAGATGGGTACTTTCTGAACACTTTGTCATGAAATGCACTCATGAATCACGGGCAGGGCTAAGCAGGTGGCACAGGCGCCCAACAGCCTGCCTGGCCTTTTATGCCCACGTGCTGCCCAGGAGCAGTTTATTACTTCTGAGTCACAGCTCAGGTGTTTTTCAAAAGGCAGCGGTGTTTTGTGCTCCACCCCTCTCCCATAAAGCAGGAAGCAGTCCTGGCCTGCAGAGGCCCCGCCTGGGCTGCTTCTGGGGGGCCTGTGGAGGGGACCTACCCGGATGTTGTCGAATGAAGACTTGTTGGTGATGTCGTAGAGCAGAAGCAAGGCTGCAGGGGGAAAGAGAGATCACACAGGGGATGTGGGACAGAAGGCTGGGCAGTCCAAGCGGGCTGGGGAAGGACTCACCCTGGGCATCTCGGTAATAGGCGTGGGTCACGCTGCGGAACCGCTCTTGCCCGGCGGTATCCCAGATCTAGGAAGGGACGGGCAAATGGTCAGAAGGAGGCGGTATGCAGGGGCTCCATGTGTGGGGAGGTGGGCTGTTTCCTGCTGTAGGTGCTCAGGGGGTTCAGAATCTCTGACGGTGTCCTGGCTGGGGGCGTTATTAAGTTCTCAAGCTCGGTCAGGCTACAGTCCCTTCCCTAGCCTAGGGGTTGGGGTTTTCCTGTCTCCTAGAGCATATGATGCCTGGGAACCTGGTGGTGGCAGGAGCTGGAGCAAGCCAAAGCTTGTCTGAAGGCGTGTGAGCTGCCTTGGGTAGAAGACAGGGTGCCTGGGAACTGTTTTTTCAACAGACATCAAACAAACAAAAAGCCGTTTCCTCAGGGCCCCACAGGAAATTGCCCCAGGCGGAGGGCAGGGCTGTGGCCCATCTGTGGTTTGGGTGAGGAGGGAGGGGCGGGCCCCACCATCCTTCTCCTTCCCCCCTAGCCTCTCTTCTCACCTGCAGCTTCACCCTGACACCATCCACAGTCACCACCTTGTTCTGAAAGAGAAAAGGGCAGACGGAGGGTGGATTTGGAAAGCAGGGGAGGCTGGGGTCCTAGGCATCCTGCAGAGCAGCAGACATGGCTCCCCAGGGCTAAAGGGGTGTGGTGAGCCCCAGAGACATCTCCGGTCAGATCACCCCTTCAGGGCAGCAGGACCCTGCCTCCAGATACCCCCATTAGAGTTCTCCCTTCTGGGGACTTGTCTGCGAGTATGCCAGAGCCAGAGCCCAAGAACCTGCCTGGCTCTCTCCAGGCCTCAGCAGGTGGCACAGGGCTGGGCACAGGGGGGAGCCCCGTCTCTTTCCCACTCCTACCAGTCTCTTCCGGAGCTCCGCCCCGTCCCGCCTGGGTGAGCCCTTAGAGGTACGATGCCCCCCAGCATCCAGGGCACCGCAGAGGCTGGGTGCGCAGAGTCAGGGTCGGCTTTCCTCTAGCTGCTCACAAGTTCTCCAGCGTGCAGCTTCTGGTCTCCTCCCTTTGAGAGGGAGGCACCCTGCCTCTGCATAGCCTCCTTCCCCCCACCCCCCAGCCTGGGTTAGGCCTTCCTCGGAACTGGGATCTTTGTGCTAAATCCCTGCTGCAGATCTGTAAAGATGGGTTCCTCAAAATGAGAGGGAGGGAGCCTGGTGAGTTGCTCTCTCCCCATAGGGCCAGCCTGGCTCTTCAACCTAGTGTAGTGCTGTGCTTCCAGGGGCTCCAGAAAGACAAGGAGACCTCCGAGACCTTGCCAGAGGGGCTCCGCTCAGGGGACAAACAGCAAGGAGACGGAAGGCCAGGAAACTCAGCTCACACCCTGCAATGTATCTGCCCTGCTCTGGGGGCAGAACTGTAAGACTTATCCTGCAGGTTGGCCAAGAGACCACCATGCCCAAACTCCTTGAACTGGGCCACCTCTGGGGTCCCTAGGCCAGCATCCCTGGACAGTGAGCCACAGCAGCTCTGAGGAGTCAGCTGCCCTGGCAGGGAGAGGACAGCACCCTGGGCCTGAGCTGCGGCCCCCCTGACTTGCTGCTGGCAGCGGGAGCCTACAGCCACCTCACCCTGAAGTCTATGCCGACGGTGGCTATGAAGGTCCCGGACAGGAAGGCCCCGTCTTTGAATTGGATCAGGAAACACGTTTTGCCAACGCCTGAGTCTCCCAGAAGCATCACCTAGGAGATGGGGGCAGAGGCAGTTAATGGGGAGTCGCGGCAAATTTCTGGGCATCCAGGGAGAGAGGCCCTGGGAAGAGGGACAGAGGACCAGGGGAGGATGCTGTCAGCACTGAGGGGCACCTGCTTCTGGAAAGCCTGCTGCCACCTTCTCCCTGCCCCTCCTCTCCACTCCTTGGCTCAGCTCATTTTTCAGGCTTTCCCTCTGACTCTGCGTCCTCACCCAATTTCCTGGAAGCCTGTGTTGAGACTCAGCACTAGCAGGTGAGCAGATGTGCTTGGTGGCCCCATTTATGTGGTCTAGACTCTGGCCACATTCTCCCCCTGCCACACCAATCTGGGATTCCTTCTCTGTCAGTGTGAATTCTACACACTGGGTGGATGGGGCTATTCTGCCCAGAAAGGAAGTGTTAATACCTTGGACAGGGATTCCCACCCACCAGAGGGTATCAGATCTGAAGGGGGCGGGCACTGCCCTGTGCAAGGGCATATTCTAAAATGATGACTGCTGGGTTTTTTTGTCACAACATTTACCTGGAAGTTTCTAATGACGTTTCATGCTTATAAAAGGGTTGCATGAGCCAGGGAGGGTTGAAATTCATACTGAAATGGGGAGACAATGAATTTGAGGTTCCTTCTGCAGAAACCTCCCAAGTGGGACAAATAGGTGCAAACTGGCATCCCTGGGTCCCTGTAGGGGAGGGAGCGTGTGTGTGTGTGTGTGTGTGTGTGTGTGTGTGTGTGTGTGTGTCTCCCCTTTATTGTATGGCCAGTCACTGCTCATCTATCTTCTTCTGAGGACAAGTGGAGGCAGGGGAAGGGAGCCCTCTGTCCAGTCATTCCTCAATCTTGGAGAACAGAGGTCTGGACCTAATGCTGAAACTTTCCCATTTGGTTGGTTACATACTTAAAGGATGGAGCATGGACTAGGTTGGAGTTACTTTTGAGGCTCCGACCTTGACAATGGAGCCTAAAGGCTTTCCTGCTGTGGACATGATGCACTGAGTTTGGCTAACTTTGGTGGAAAGGTAAAGGGTCTGAGCAAAAGGTATACGGAGGCTGGGGTCCTGGCTTATAAATGGCCTACTGACCGACTTGGGGAAGATTTCTTAACCCTTCTGTGGCATGGTTTCCACAGTGACTAGAAGGGAGGAAGGGTAATTTCATGAGGCCTCTTTAGAATCTGTTAACACCTAGGACCAATAAACTGCCTAAGACTTGGGGAAGAGTGGCCCAGGGTTGGGTACTGCCTGCCTGTGGCCCTCATTCCCTCTAACCGGGTGCAAGGAGCTCCAGCCAGGCTCTTCCCAGGCCGGCCTGCACTCAGTCTCCTGGGCCAAGCCTGGGGGGAAGCCCGCTGCTAGAGGCCAGGGGTCAGCTGGCCACAGATGCTGCTTGGCCCAGGGGAGACAGAGGGCTGTGGCTGGAGAACCCTCTGGAGCCCGCACTGCTCCATGGCTCCTGGGTCCTAGCCCTTGAGGGGGAAGACAGGAGGGAGGGTGATTCCAGCACACTTTTCAGATCACCACTGCCTTACCAAAAGATGCCCACCACCCACCCAGCCAGGCAATGCCACCAAACACAAATAACCGCCCAGCCTCGCCACCTCCTAGGCAAACAGCCCAGCTGGGTCATCAGGTCTGGAGGTCAGGCGGTCCCCACCAGCCTAGGGGCTGGCCCTTAGCAGCTCCCCCTCCCCTGAAGGCATAGGGCCCATTTCCTGCCACCAGCCCACACAGGACGCCTATCTTAACGGCTCTGGGTAAGTGACTTGCAAAGTGGCTTCCCTTGAAAAAAGGGGGGGCGGTTGGAGGCCTCAGCTCTTAGTGAGAGTGAGCCTGGGGTAGGGCTGGGGGAGGAAACCAAGGCACAGAAAGAGGCAGGTCTCCTTCCAGGCCGCCGCAGCACGAGGCAGGGCAGCCCCTCACTCATCCCCAAACTTACAGAAGATTGGAAGGTCTGTGCTCCCTCAGCACCTCTTTCAGAGTTCCCGGTACCTGCCTCTACCATGCGCCCCTGGGGTGGGGTGGGGAGGACAGACTGTCTCTCTGTCTGTCCTCCACCTTCACCTGCTTCTATGACAGGGCAGCCCTGCAGAGGGAACAGGCCCCTGAGAGCTGACTGCAGCTCCTGCACAGGGGACTTTTGATTAACCAACAAAATCATTCTCAGGTTCTACAAATTCCCAGGTGGGCCTGCATTTTGGTTGGCAACATCCTCCTGGAGGAAAGTAGGAGGCAGTGGTTGCAGGAGTGGAAAGGGAAGGGGTAGGCTTAGGGGCAGCTGGGGAACTAAAGAGATTCAGGCCTAAGGCCTTGAAACTGGACGTGAAGACTCAGCTAACAGTTTAGCTGGGAAAAAGGGCATATACGACAACTGCTCCGCCGCCAGGGGGCGTCCTCTCTGCGTCGCCAGGCATCCCTATTCCCCAGCATTTGGGATGCCTGTGCCCAGGACTGTTGGGCGCTTAACTTTTAAAGAGAAGCATGGGGTTCCCAGGAGATCATATCGACCAGGGTAGGGCAGAAGAAAATTGGGTTGGGGTCCCCTGTGTGGGGAGTCCGTCACTCCTGCCGACCTTCCTCTACCCACCCTCGCTGAGCCAGCCGAGACGTTGGCAGTCTCCACCCTTCCTCCCTGCTCCGGGAAACCCGGTTCCCTGGGGGAAGGGCTAAAAGGTAACGCAGACGCAGCCAGTGAGGGGCTTGGGCCAGGGTCTCCGGGCAAAGGGCGCGGGAAGGGGTGGCCCTCAGAGCCGGTTGGGGAGTCCCCAGTACTAGGGCACAGTGTCCACCCACCTTGCCCGTGACATCGTAGCTCGGACTGCAGGGCGGGGAGTGCGCGGGCCCCTCTCCATCCCGGGTGGCAGCGGCGCCAGACATGCCCGTCACGTCCCCTCGACGAGAGGTGAGCTAGAGCTGGTGGCGGGCGTGGGACAGCGCCGGGACCGCCCCGCCTTAGGCTCCACCCAATCTTCCCACCCTCTACAGCCCAGCCCGGACCCCTTCAGGCTCCTCCCTCCGTCCCGCCACCGCTAGGACACCTGCCTGGAGCCGCCTGTCTCGCGAGGGCGCGCACGACCGCAGGGTCAGCGCCAGAGGGGCAGGCGTGCCCCGATCAAATTGGCCCGGGTTTGTGCTCTCGGACGTGGGCCGAATCCAGCCCGAGGACCAGTCCCCAGAGGTCTCCAGCGGCCCGGGTTAGGTTCCCACGGGGAGCGGTCCCCGGAAGCCTAGCCTGTAGCGCAAGGTGCGGCCGCGCTGGGACCCGGGGTCCCGCGCCCGGGTTCCCGCTGCCGCTGCACAGAGCGGCCTGCAGGCGGCGCCCGACCCTGGGCGGCTGGCGGCCAATGGGCGTCCCCGGCTCGTGGTTGGGGATGGGGGTGAGTTGGGGTTGTGGGCTGGGGACGCCCCGGGGCAGCGGGGTGCGATTTTTGAGAGGCTGAGGGCATTCTGCAGACAGCGCTCAGGCAGTTTTGCTTTTGCTAATGCACCCCAGCCCGAGCTCCTCTGAATGTAATTTTATTTCCCCACCAACATCCCCCTTGCAGCACATTCACCTTTCGGGTTTTCGCGGCCCCTTGGTGGGTGCTAAGACTCTGACCTTTTAGTGCAGATCACCTCTCATTTCTCCCTAACCTGGTGGGCTGTGCTCAAAATGTCCCATCGTAGGAAAGCCTCCCGCCACCCCAGACCTCCCAATCTAGGGCGCCCCTGGAGGCAGGGCTCACCCTATTTGCGGGTGATCCTCAGCCCCTGGCCCTGAGCAGGCCTTCAATATTTAGTACGAAATGAATTCAGGGAGTCGTGTGTCATTGTGAGCAGAATCTCAAGGACATCCCAGGAATCGTGCAGCTCCTGGTGGCAGACAGTGGGGGTGCGCCCCGGGCGGCCCACCTTGGGCTCTGCCAACATTCTGCACAAGCACACACAGCTTACCATGGAACCGGGTGGGTGCGTTACAACGGGACTGATCGGAGGCTGTGTTGGGGGAGAGGGGCCTCTGTACCTTTTGACTTAGGTGCTGAGGGTAAAGGGCAAGGGGCAGGTGTGGCTCATGGGTGACTATCGGCCTGGTGGGGACTGTGTGTACACCTGCCACCGGCCCTGTGAGAGTTGACATCAGTTGGAGCTATGTTCTGGAGCTGGGCTGGCCATAACCTCTTGTATACATAGGGTGGGACCCAGAGAGCCATACAGGGGAGCGGAGACGCTGCCCCGAGCTCTGCAGAGGTGCTTTTATCACCCGCTCTTCGGAGGCAAGAGTCTCTTGCTGCAGCTGCCGCCCCAGGCCAGTCAGTGCCTCAGGCTCTGAGCCCTTGAGGGCTCACACGGGAACCCTGCACGGGCGAACGTTTTCAGAGCCAGAGGGGAATGGTCCAGGAGAAATGAGAGAGAGGAAGTGGCATGGCCCTTGGTCACCTTCCACTGCCAACCACACTGTTACAGCTGTCTTCAAAGCCTCTGTTGAGGTCCCAGCCCCTAGTCCCTCAGAATGTGACCTTGTGGGGTGGTTGCAGGTGTGATTAGTTAAGGGGAAGTCCTGCAGGAATAAAGTAGGCCCTTAATCCAATAGGACCGATGTCCTTGTAGGAAGAGGAGGGGCGCGCAGGGAGAACTGGGCATGTGAACACAGACAGAGAGATCGGAGTGGTGTATAGACGAGCCAACAGATGGCAAGCATCGCCGGGAGCCATCAGCAGCTGGAGGAGTCAAGGAAGGACCCCCTGCCCCCCTCCCCCCCCCCCCCCCCCCCCCCGCCCCGAGAGCCTTCAGAGGAAAATGTGGGCTTCTAACTTCCAGCTCTGTTGTTGGCTCAACCAAGACCCTCCTTTGTCCTGTGGCAGGTTTGGGGGAGCCAGCTCTGTCCTGTCAGCCTCCTTCAGGCTTTCAGTTAGATCACACACTTTCTTCCTTCTTAAGGGCCAGTTGCCCTTTCTTCTCTTACCAGGCGAGTGGCAAAATTTGGAGGTCCCACCCCTCTGCATCTGTGCAGTGTGAGTCACAGTCTTCACGCCCAGATCCACACCCACTTTCACTCCACTGTCCACCTCTGAGTCTGACAGGCAGAAGGATGGGCGTGGAGTGGGGGTGGGAGAAGGCTTGGGGCAGTGAGGGCTGCCCATGACCTTGTATGCTGAGGGGCAGCCTGGGCATGGGCCTGAGGTGGGGGATGCCTGGCATGGCAGCCTGGTCCAAGGCCTCAGGAATCATCTGGACAGCCTTGTTCTCCAGGGACTCAGTCCGGCCCTTCCCAGCACTCCAGGGCCCAGTCGTGGGAGAACCCTGGGCACTGGTGTCCCAGACTGGAGTCCAGGCCCTGGCACACTCACTGACCGGGCTCTCATCTCTGCTTTGCTCTGAAGCCTGGCCGTCATGAGTCCTTGCCTTCCTTGCTGTGATCCAGCCAGCAAGCCCAGTTTCTGGGGCTCCCCTTCTCTCTTGCTATCATCCTAGTCCCAAGTGTGGTCCCACAGGCCCTGTGCCCTGCTCTATACTGATCCTGGGGAGATCTAGGAAGAGACAGAGTGCTAAAAACAGAACTTTGACCCTTGGCCTGCCAGTTCCCTAGAACCCACGTGACAGTGTTAAAATTGGACTGTGCTTAAAATTTTAAGTCATCCCTTTGCCTTTCCATCTTTTTCTTGCCCTAGAAAGTAGACCTGAGCAATCTGTATTGAGACATCCTTTCTAGGGGTGCCTGGGTGGCTCAGTCGGTTAAGCATCCAACTTTGGCTCAGGTCATGATCTCGTGGTCCATGAGTTCAAGCCCCAGATCAGGCTCTGTGCTGACAGCTCAGAGCCTGGAGCCTGCTTCAGATTCTGTGTCTCCCCCTCTCTCTCTGCCCCTCAGCTGCTCATGCTCTGTCTCAAAATGAATAAATGTTAAAAAAAGGTATCTTTTCTAGGGGTGCCTGGCTGGCTCAGTGGTTAAGCATCTAACTCTTGATTTTAGCTGGAGCCCCACGCTGGGCTCCATGCTGACTGGGAGGAGCCTAAGTGGGATTCTCTCCCTCTCTCTCTCCCTCAAAATAAATAAACTTAAAAAAAGAGGTATTTTTTCTAGTTTCCAGTCATGTTCAGGCAATGTGGAGCCCCAGGAGATGTGGGAGCAAGGGGAGAGCAAGGTAGGAGGGAGCTGGCTTGCGTCCCAGACCAGCTCCCAGGAGGGTTGCCATGAGTTGCTGTGGTCCTCCACTGAGGGTCCCGGCTCCTGCCAGCCAGCTCTCTTCATGAAGCCTTTTGTTCCTGGGCTCTGGTGGTGGTACCCTCCCCTCATTTTTTTTAGGCTAGGGCTGGAATGGGGGCCCTGTGCTATGCACGGCCACTGCATAACCCCTCCTGCTTTCCCAGCACCCTGCTTGCACTGTGGTAAGTAGTCTTCTTATTAAAGCCCCCTGAACGATCCAGTGTGAGTGTCCACCTGCTTCCTGCTGGGACCCTCACAGAGACACACCAGGGCCCCCGAGTCTGGGAGGGCTTACTGTGAATCCGATGCCCACGGTGGCCGAGAAGGAGCCGGGGATGAACTTGCCCTGGTCGAACTGAACCAGCAGAGAAGTCTTCCCCACGCCACTGTCACCCACCAGGATGGTCTGAAAGGGAGCAAGAGAAGGGTGAGGGTCTGCAGTGTGCACTGGGCTTCTGAGATGCGGCGGGGGCTGTGGGAGCGGGACACACAGAAGTGCACAGGTGCACACACACATGCCAGACGTTTGATTTCCTAGCACGGTCACTGAAGGGGCACGAAAGCATAGGAGGAACCTTGTCACCTCATGTTGATAAACATCTGAAATGACCCTGAGAACTTGCCTCTTAGACTTCCAACCAAGAGGACATACTGACTGAGGCCCCACTGTGCGCTCTGTGGTCCCCACAGTGTGTTTGCACCAAGGCCATGCTTTTCTGAGCAGTTCCCAACCAAAGGCAGAGTATGGCAGGGACACTGAGGCAGGTCTGTTTCTGGGGGACACAGGATTCCCCTAATGGCTTGAGGATTACCTTACAGTTTTATAGATCCTTCCAGAGACTGTGTAGTAGTCTTGGACATTTTCACACAACCTTCCTGCCCTTGGGGTCATACCTGCATCATGATCTGTAGGCTCTCCCCACCTCTCTCAGCTTTCTATTTCTTTCATAAGGATGTGACCTAATAAAATCCCTGCACTTGTAATTCCCTTTGGCACCAGCTCCTTGGAAGAGAATGTCTGGAGATATGCCTTGGGAAGAGTTTATACTTGGCCCTGGAACAAGGCATTGGAGATACAATATTTCAAGGGGAACAGAGTTTCAGAAAGAAGGGCATGGCTACTTCTGTACATGGTGGAAGTGCTATATTTGGAAGAAAATAATAAATGATAGACAGAAAATATGTAAGCACCTGGAGGCTGGTGTTCAAGAGGCTCTCAAAGAAAGAAAGAAAGAAGGAAAGAAAGAAAGGAAGAATGAATGAGTGGGTAAATGCCTTAGTTTCAAAGTGGAGAAGAGCTTCTCTCTAAAGACAACCCCCCATGATCATCGGAAAGGCTTAAGAGATGCCAACTTTAGCTGGACTTATAAAACCATAAAGATATAAAAAACCAAAAATGTAAAAGCATAGTGATTGACGGTTCTCCCGGGGTTGGATCCATGGCCCCAACGCAGTTTGGCTCTGACAGTGGCACTGAACTGGCAGCAGGGCAAACATGGGATTGTTGGTGATGTTGACTTTGAATGTCCCTTGACTGGTCTCCCACACCCACTTCCCAAACCAAATTGATTCAGCTTTTATTTCCTCCTGGGTTAAAGGGCTCTATTTGCTTGTTGTGTTCAGTGGCTTTAATAATTTACGCCTCAGGGGTGTCTGGATGGCTCAGTCAGTTAAGTGTCTGACTTTAGCTTATGACGTGGTCTCACAGCCATGGGTTTGAGCCCCACATCTGGCTCTGTGCTGACAGCATGGAGCCTACTTGGGATTCTCTCTCTTTCCCTCTCTCTCTGCCCTTCCCTCATTCATACTTTCTCTCTCTCTCTCTCAAAAAAAAAATTTACATCTCAAATCCAACTTCCTCAGGCTTGAAGAAGGGCTTCCTAGTGAGACTATTCCAGAATGTAAAGGGTCAGTCCACTCATGTCCACCTTTTTCATTTACTAAAGGATGTAACATATTGACATTCTTTTCCCCTTTATCTTTTTCCTTTTGCTGGGGAAGGATTCCCTTTCTTCTCTCCTCATATGAAAACATTTCCATCTTCTTGAGACCTTCTCTGGTTTAGTGGGAACACAGTCCAGAGTGACAAGGTTCAGTATTTTAGTTCCTGAGGCAGCGGCAGGATGCTGCTGCCACGCTTTGGTGCAGAATTTCTGAGGATCCTACATTCAAACCTGGCTTCCAGGTTGGGAGGAAGATGTAGTTGTCAAGGTAGGAAGTAGGAAGATAGGACACACTTGATTCAATCATTAAATTAAAAAAAATACTTATGTATTTTTGAGAGAGAGGGAGACAAAGCATGAGTGGGGGAGGAGCAAAGGAAAAGGGAGACAGAATCTGAAGCAGGTTTTAGGCTCTGAGCTGTCAGCACAGAGCCTGATTCGGCGCTTGAACTCACAAACCTGAACCGAAGCTGGACGCTTAACCGACTGAGCCACCCAGGCACCCCTTGATTTGATCATTTTAAGGTTGATTTAGAACAATAAAATATTGAGACATATGGTCTATGGGCATCCATTTGTATTCTAAAAGTTACAGATAAGTCTGCCTATATCCATTACCTTAGATACATAATGGAATTATTCTCTCCACTCAACAGCTGCCAAGATTTTCCTGAAGTTTCTCCAGGTTGGCCCCAAATTTCACTGCTTGGAGAAGCTGAATGTCAACTTTGGATCCAGAATTCCCACTGCACCTTCCCTCCTCTAGAGCATTTGTGAGAATGTTAATTAATCGTGGTTCTAACAGAGACCTCTGTGCCAGTTTTGCCACCAAGTATTTTTGTTCTGGCTAAAGTCATTTGGTTTGTTTGTATTCGGCTCCATCCATCCCATAAAGAATTTGAGGTGGTTTACAACAAAACCGCCTACACCAGAAGACAGATAAAGACACCGCTTGGGTCCATCTTCCACCCCAGAGTGACCCGGCTTGTTCCTATATCTGAGTATTACATTTGTTTCTAGATTTCCTGGCAGCCGTGAGAAAATGGGAAACCAGACAGGGTGTGTAGTACTGACTGCCTGAGTCTTTTCAATCAGAGTATTTTCCGCCGGCATGCAAGGAGGAGAGGAATCTCTTATGTGGCTTCTTATACAAGGGACCTCGAGTGACAAAACGGGCAGGTGTGATTTTGCAGAAAATGCGAGGCTTCTCCGATAGCTTTTCTACTGACTCTTGCAAAAAGCCAGGGCCTGACATTCAATCGCTCTTCAGCTCAATGGGAGCTGGGCTAATGTCACCTAAGCGCCCTGCTTTCCTGTGACTTCCTGATTCGGAGGAACGCGTAGGTGAATGGAGGGGCTATCCTGGTTCCTAACTGGCTCTGAGCGACCTTCCTAACAAGACAGGGAATTCAGATGCCGTAAAGAAAAAGATCTGATAGATCTGACCGCACAGACGTAAAAATGTCCCGGTTGACAGAAGGTACCAAGATGAAGGGAGAGATGGTTGAGAGGAAATATTTGCAAGATATATGACAAAGGATTACTATAAAGAGCTCTCAGAAGAGAATCTCAGTAGGAAAGTGAATAAAGAATATGAGCAGGTAGATTTTGTGTGTGCAAATGTGTGTAAGTGTGTCAACTTGGCCAGCTATAGAGCATTGTTATTCAATTAAACACGAATCTATATGCTGCTGGGAAGGTATGTTGTAGATTATATATTACAGATATACAATCAGTTGACTTATAAATCTTTAATAATCTGGATGAGCCCCATCCAATTAAGTGAAAGAACTTAGAAAAAACTGAGGTTTCCCCGAGGAAGAAGAAATTCTGTTCAAAATTGCAGCCTCAGCTTCTGCCTGAGAATTGTCAGCCTGCCAACCCCCATAGTCACATAAACCAAGTCCTTGACTAAATATCTCTCCATATATTTCATCCTGGCATGTTTCTCTAAACCAATATAACATATAATGCTTTGTTAAAATATGGTAATAGCCAATATTGGCTAAGGACTAGACAAGCAGACACACACACACACGCTATTGGTGGGAGCACACATGGGGGCATTTTGAAGAGCAATTGACAATATCTATGTGAATTCCTTTGACTCAACAGTTCTATGGTTTTATTGGATGAGTTCACCAAGATATGTGTGCAAGGATGTTCATCGTAGCATTTGTAAGAGCAAATAATCCAGCAATTGGGGCTGCTTATATAAACTGTAGCATGTTCGTGCAATGCAATACTGTGAGGTCGATAAAGAATGGGGGAGGGGCTCCTGGCTGGCTGGCTCTGTTGGTAAAGCACGCAACTGATCTCAGGGTTGTGAGTTCAAGTCCCACGTTGGGTGTAGAGATTACTTAAAAAAAAAAACGGATGAGGTAAATCTATATGTGCTGTTTAGGAAAAATAATATTACGGAGTAAAAGAAGAAGGGGCAGGAAGACATGCTTGTGCGTGGACTCATGTTGACTTCACTTAGATAAGCAATAAATAATGGAATTAATTCTGTGGGTGTGTATGCTTTTCTATGGGGAGGGAGCAAAGACTGACAATGATTACCTCTGAGGTTCCGGGGTGGTGGGGCGGGGAATGGAGAGAAGCTTTTACTTTTTACTTTGTCTCTTTCTACCCTATTTATTTATTCACTTATTTTAATGTTTATTTTAGAGAGAGAGAGCGAGAGAGCAAGCATGGGCAAGCTGGGGAGGGGCAGAGAGAGAGAGAGGGAGACAGAGAATCTAAAGCAGGTTCCAGGCTTGGAGTTGTCAGCACAGAGCCTGACATGGGGTTCCATCCCACAAACCGTGAGATCACGACCTGAGCCGACATAGGACACTTAACCGACTGAACCACCCAGGTGCCTCATATCCTTTTTAAAAATGTTTATTTACTTTTGAGAGAACACAAGTGGGGTAGGGGCAGAGAGAGATGGGGACAGAGGATCCAAAGCAGGCTCTGCACTGTCAGCAGAGAGCATGATGCAGGGCTTGAACTCATGAACCACAAGATCATGACCGGAGCTGGAGTCGGATGCTCAACCAACTGAGCCACCCAGGTGCCCCAGCTTTCATTATCTTTTATTTTTTTAAATTTTATTTAAAAACAAATTTTTTATGTTCTTTATTTTATTTTTGAGAGAGAGAGAGAGAGTGCGTGAGCAAGGGAGGGTCAGGGAGAGAGAGAGATGCAGAATCCGAAGCAGCTCCAGTCTCTGAGCTAGCCATCAGCACAGAGCCTGATACGGGGCTCGAACCCACAAACTGTGAGATCATGACCTGAGCCAAAGTCGGATGCTCAACCGACTGAGCCACCCAGGTGCCCCTCATTATCTTTTAAAGAAAAGTGTTAATTGGAGTATTTCAGAGTGGGCATTATCCATCATGTTTTCTTTTTGTACTTTTCTATATTAAAAATCCCTAATAAGTGTAATAAACTGGTGATGAAGTAAATTCATACATGAGTGATCCTTTAGTTAACCTGGAATAATTGCTTTTCCACAGAAAAGAGTAAAACATTGATTTGGATATATATATACATATATATATATATGTATATATATATTGATTTGTATATATATATATATATAAATGCCCAGCACCGAGCCCAATGCAGAACTCACAACCCTGAGATCAAGACCTGAGCTAAGATCAAGAGTCTGATGCTTAACTAGTTGAGCCGCCCAGGCACCCTCACATACAGATATTTCCCACCAGTTGTCTTTGGGGTGATCAGGGGTGATTTAAAATGCATTCTTTATGTTCATTTATATTCCATTCTCCTTCCATAAGGAAGACACATTCCTTTGTAATTTGGAAATACGTCTGTATGTGTTGGAGGCATACTGTGCTGAGTAACGCTAATGAAAACAAACAGGAATGCCAATGTCTAGCCTAACTGTTGTTGAACAAATGCTTGGTTTCATTTTTTTCCAAATAAATCTAGCCCACTACTCGGTGCTTAAAAAAAGATCAAGTTCTCTGGACAGAGGGAGCCTGAATGGTAGCAATTTCACTTTGTCGATTTCGGCAGACCTTGGATACCTGAGGGGCGGGTGATAAAGCAACCTACGCTCTGTCCTCAGAAATCTTGGAGCTCCCTCACCTCGTACTGGCAGAGGTTAACCCACTCTTTGGAGACCTGTGTTTTTCTCAGAGAGAACCTTTGCCTCTGCCTGAGTACCTGGAGAAGATCTTGGTGGAGACTCAGTTTCCCATTCTATAGACTGCAGAAAAAGGGCATTAATTAGATCTAGAAAATGTGAAGGTCAGTGTTATCAGCGACTTGCTTTGCTAGACCAATTTCCAGTTCTTGATAAAACACTCTTTCATTTTGGGGGAACCTACTTTAGAAGTAGCCATGGAGTGGATACCTTGCTGACAACCAGCTCAAGGAATACTCTCTTATTAACTCTTGGATGCCAGGTTCCCTCTTCCTGGTGACACTGAACAGGATCGAAGGGCAGCTGGCGTCTCTCTCAGCCCCTCCAGCAGGAGGCAGGATGGCGTGCTTTATGAGCCAGACCTTGAACCCTGGCGTTGCTAATTGCTAGCACGTGATCTCAGACAAGTCCCTTGCTCTCTGAGCCTAGGTCTCTTTATCTGAAAACTGAGAATAACAATCGCCTTTCCTCTATATTTGTAGTGAGGATCTGATGTGATAACTATATAAAATATGGAGCATAGCACATAGTGGGTAGAAAAGATGAAGTGTGGTTGGGTCCCAGGTGAACTGAACGAGTTCAGAACGGTGGTCGAGATGATTATGGTTTGTGACGGTCTGCAGTTCCTCAGTAGACCTTACAGGGCCAGGGTAAGGATGACGACATGCTGAAAATGGTTCACTTGTTTATTTATTTGTTTTCTAAAAATTATTTATTGAGCATCTATTACATGCCGAATGTGCTTTTGGCCACTGGGGATACGGTTCTCATGGATCTTCTAATCCAGAGCGGGAGAGACCCAACAAAACAGTTCTATCAGTCAAGGACCTGCTCCACCAATGAACAGTTTGGGTTCTGACAATGTTGCAGTTAACAAGCCCAAGGTGACCAAGAGAAATAGCTTGAGCAACTCTCTCTTCCTTAAAACCACTCAATAAATGCATCAGCATACACATGCAGCACACATGCATACACAGGCATACATGTGTTCACACAAATTACCATGGCACACACATTGCGCGCACACATATATAACATACATGTGTGCACGCACAGCACTAGCAGCACAATACATGTATGTATGTGGAGCTCCCCAAGTGCCTACATATAAACACGGATGCCCCACACATGTGTTTATGCATGCGTGCATACCCATCCACAAGCACTCATATTCATGCAGGTACATGCGCGCACGCACACACACACACACACACACACACACACACACACACACCACACACACACACAGGTACTTTAGGGCAAGGGAACCTCAGATGATCCACCCAATCCTTTCACAGATGGAAACACGGGAACCCACGGAGGAAACTGACTCATGCAGAAGTCAAGGGCCAAGCAGGGACTAAGGCCTCCAGTAGGTCTTTGAGGATTCAGGGTCCCCAGAATAGCCTGACTTTCCTGTAGTCCCCAGAGGCATTCGCTTAGAGGAGCAGTCTTGCCACCACTCAGAGACACTCAGACAATTCTCTGTTTTTGATGCAAAAGGGAATCCTCCTTGGGTAAGCTGGGCCCAGGAGTGAGGGCTGGGCCACAGGCAGAACTTGGGGCACCTTAGATGTTGGGAACTCCTTACCAAATACGCCCAAGAAAGGAGATGTTACCCACAACTCTCAAAACATCTGCCCCCCGGTTTTTCAGGACCGCCCCAACTTGCTTAATTCCTCAGTCATTTCCCCTGGAAGACAAATAGCGTCCCCGTTTGCAGAGGCCAATGTCTCAGCGTAGCTGTGTGGTGCGCTGGGCAGACGACGGGCTGGTCTAGCAGTGGGGACAGAGGGCAGACCAGAGCCCTCCCTGGGGATTGTTGATCTCTGTGGTCTGGAGATATGTAAAGCAAAAGGCTGTCTCTGGCAACATCCGGGAAAAGCTGGGCTTATCAGCTGTTGTAATTTTCTATGCAAACAGGCCTCCTGCACACT
Source organism: Suricata suricatta (assembly GCF_006229205.1). Lineage (NCBI taxonomy): Eukaryota > Metazoa > Chordata > Mammalia > Carnivora > Herpestidae > Suricata > Suricata suricatta. The sequence goes on along the minus strand of NC_043716.1, from coordinate 52,537,498 downwards.
GGCTCCTTCCTGATCAGGGTGAGAGGGGGCTTACGTCCCTTCTTGGGACTCACTCGATGTCACAAGGCATGTGTGGCACACAGCAAAAGTGGCTCCAGGAGCAGGGTAGGAGAAAGGTCTCTATCTGTTCTTAGCCTCCGTGCTCCACCCCAGGGCCTGCTGGGATCCTGCTGGGGAGGATGGGGGATGGGCATAAAGTTGTCAGGAAGAAGGAGTAAGGCAGGCAAAGCTACTGTTGCCCTTCTTCCTGCTTCCACGGGTCATCATTGTAAGGAGGGGGGTGTGGAGCAACGGGATAATAGTCATGAGCAATGAACCACTGTCTTTAGGAAGGAGCCCCTGGTAGAACCGACAAGTATCTGGAAGATTCAGGCTGGTATCAACATCCACAAGCCTTCACGTGGTGGTCTGGGGCACAGTAACGAGGGTTTCCCGCATGCTCTGAGGACAGAGCCCCCTCTGGCCCATTGGACCGTGGCTTCCCTGCTCACATCCCCCTACTCTTTTCACCCTTTTCTTTGAAGTCTGGGGTTTGATACCCTCCACCCCCTCATTCCAATCTCTGGTCTAGAATTTCCCCTCTGGCTTTCAGGCTTTGGCCCAACCCCCCCCACAGCTGAGCTCCTTACCTTCTGGGCTCCCGAAGCTGCACCTGAAATTCCGTGTTTCTGCCATTGCATCCCTCAGTCTTGGCTCTCCAAGGCCTCTGGGATGGAGCTGGGCTCCCTCTGCCCAGTCTTCCCACAAGAGGAGAATTGGGTAAGAGCCACCCCGACCCATTGGTCTGAGTCTGCAAATTTCTACAAGGCCTAGAAGAAGTGGCAGAGTCCTCTTTTTTAGAGAATCCTTCATGGCTGCAGACAGGAAGGTATTTCTCAAAAGCTTATTCATGATCACTGAGACTTATTTCATTGCTTGCTGCCCTGAGATTTCACCCATTCTACCTCCTTCCTCTTTTTGCTTATTCACCGGTGGGAAGTGGCCAAAGGAGGAAGTGTGAGAATGAGTGAAAGCAGAAGGGTTGGAAGATGCAGGAGCCGAGACGGAGCTGACTGGCTCCACCAAGGGGGGCCTGGGCAAAGGCAAAATGCCCTTTCTCCTGCTCTTCCTCTTCCTTTTCGGGCTTGCAGGTGAGCGGGGTCTGGGTCTGTCCTAGAGAAGAGCTTTGGGGGCAGGAAGAAAGGGCTGGTGGAGGAAGAAGGGAGCTCAGCAAATGGCCCTGCTGAGAAGAAGCTCCACTTCTAAGTAATTTTTCCAAATAGTGAGTCTGTGTGTGTCGTCTGCTCTACTCCTCTCCCGGGGGTTGCGGTGCCTACCATTGCCAGTGTGGAAATACTAAGGGTGCCTTCATAAAGGAGCCCCTCACAAGGCATAAAAGGCATAATTCCTGACCACCCAGGGGCTGATAACTCCAAATGGACAGACTGATGGGCTCCTCTGGTCCAAGAGAAGTGGAGAAGCGGTGGTTGCTCAGGAGAGCTGGCGAAGGCTTGCTCCTGCACTCTCACCTCTGAGAACGCGTTATGTGGGAGGAAAGAAGTGGGAGTGGAGGGGGCTTCGGAGGAAGGAAAGCGGGGGGTTTGCCACACAGGGAAGGAGAGGTGGTTCTAGGCATTTCGGGTAGAAGGAAACAGCAGAAGTTACTGAGGGGCTGAGACGGAGGGTGGAAGGAAACCGGGAGTTGATGAATATCATTTTGATTGAAAATTAAGCTGGGGAGGGGGGGCACCTGGGTGGCTCCGTTGGTTAAGTGTCCAACTTCGGCTCAGGTCATGATCTCACCGTTTGTGAATTCCAGCCCTGTGTCGGGCTCTGTGCTGACAGCTCAGTGCCTGGAGCCTGCTTTGGATTCTATGTCTCCCTCTCTCTGCCCCTCCCCCACTCAAGCTCTGTCGCTCCCTCTCAAAAATAAGTCAACATTAAAAAAGAGAAAATTAAGGGGGTTTTCTTGACATGGAACCGCTGGAGGCCGCAGGGCTCGGTTTTGGGTTTCTCTTTCTGGAGTCTCTCCCTGGTTGATCTCCTCTGCTCTCTTGGCTTAAATGCCACCTCTACACAGATGGCGTCCAGTCTTGGATCGCTAGCATACATCACTCTGGACCCCAGAATCTTTTAATCAGCTGCCCAGTCAACATCTTCACGAAGATGTTGACATTTCAACTGTGACCTGAGCATATTTCCCCTCCCTTGAATTCCCTTCTCTCCCATCTTTGTGTTTGGCGCTTGGGCAAAATCTGGGGTTATTCATCTCTTCTCTCATATCCCATAACGATCCTTGGCAAATGCAAGCCAGATTAGACTTCTTGCTGTCTTTCCTCTGGTCAAGACCCTCCAATGACCTCCCATCCTACTCAGAGTAAAAATACAGAGTCCTTCCAGAAGCTCAACGGTGCAGCACCTGGTTCTCCCCCCTCCCCCCCTCCCCAATCTCCTTTTCTACTCTGCTCCTTCGGCTCAACCCCCTGCAGCTGCACCGGCCTCTTAGATGTTCTTTGAACAGGCCAGGTATGCTCCTGCCTCAAGCCCTTTGCACTTCCTGTTCTCTCTGCCCAGAACACCCTTCCTCAGATAACCACAGACTCTAATCCCTCACATCCTGCATGTCTTTGATTCTCACCGAGGCCTTCATTGATAACAAACCTCATTACAATTGCATTCCCTTGCATTATCTTCATCTACTGTCTGACTTTTCCTTCCCCCACCTTGAGAAAACTTAAACTTCAGGAAGATGGAGATTTTTGCTCTTGCAACCCTAAGAGCTACAGATTAGACAAAGAGTAAGTATTAGTTGAGTGACTGAATGTATCTCATGGAGAGGGGAAAATATGATTGCTCTACCTCACCCCCCCCCATATTTCTTTTTCATAGCCTTGAACATTCAAGACTCTTTACATTAACTGGAGGGCACATACATTGCTCATGAGAATGTAAAATGGTGCAGCTACTTTGGAAAACAGTTTTATATTCCTCAAAATGTTAAACTTGTGGTTGCCACATGAGCCGGTAATTCTATCCTGGGTGTATACAAATGCAAATGTTCATGGCAACATTATTCATAATTGTTAAAAGCTGGAAACAACATGAGTTAACTCCAACTGATGGATGAATAAATAACATGGGTCATACCCATACAATAGAACATTATTCAGCCATAAAAACAAATGAATACAGATACACGCTATAACACAGATGAAGCTTGAAAACACTGTGGTAGGGGCACCTGGGTGGCTTAGGTGGTTGAGCGTCCAACTCTTGATTTCAGCTCAGGTCATGATCTCATGGTTCCTGAGTTCCAGCCCCACATTGGGCTCCATGTTGAGTATGGGACCTGCTTGGGATTCTCTCTCTCTCTCTCTCTGCCCCTCCCCTGTTTTCTTTCTCTGTAAAGTAAATAAAATGAAAAAGAAAAAAAAAAGGAAAACATGCTAAGTCAAAGAATCCAGATGCAAAAGGCCAAGTATTATATGATTCCCTTCTTATGAAATATCCAAAAATACTAGATTCATAGAGACAGAAAGTAGATTAGTGGCTGCCAGCAGCTGGGGGAGGGGGCGCGAAGGAGGAAGGGAGAGTGGCTGCTAAGAGTAAGGGATTTCCTTTTGGGGAGATAAAAATGTTCTGGAATTAGATGTGGCGCCGGTCGCACAGCTCCGTGAATGCCCTAAGAACCGCTGAGCTGTGGCCTTGAGAAGAGTGAACCGTATGGTACGTGAACCGTCTGTCAAGGAACAGAGGGAAGAATCAGGACTAGTCTCCGGAGAAAAGTTTCCAGGTAGCACGTGGCCTTGTGTGGCTCTGAGGTTCTGGAAGCTGGTATTCACCGCAAGAGAACAGCCCTTTGTGATCTGTGATTCTTTTATGTGGCTGAATTTGATCATCCGCTCCAGCAGTCGGAGAAATGAAAATGATGGCTCCAAGAAATGGTATGTGTGGGGAGGAGGGCAGGGCTAGGTGACCCGACACTGAGAGGCTCGCGGTGGGGGGGGCGGGTAGGTGGTGCTGTAGATGGGGGGCAAGGAGCCTCCCTCTGGGAGGAGACGTCTGAGCAGAGGCCTGGAGGACAAGAGGAGCAGGCGCCTCGGATCGGGGGAGCGGCAGGCTGGAAGTCTGTGAAGGGACACGAGCCTGACCTGGGCCGCTCTGAGGAACAGATGGGCCTGTGGCTTCGTCATGTGCTTCACAACAGCCCCTTGGGGACAGATTGGAAGGAGATCATTGTGTCTGGTGGAAGAATTGTAGGGGACCAAAGTGACGCTTCCAGAACCACAAGGCTGGTCAAGGCAAAGCTGGGGGTGGGTTGTAGGGATGGCGAAGGCAGCCTTTGGGTGTGCCCTTGGGAGGCAAATCGGCAGGGCAGCGAACGCGCACAAAACACTGCTTCTTTCTCTCCCTGACATCGGGCAACAGGAGGTTGGTGAGCAGATGTGAAAGTGGGGCCGGTGTGTGTGTGGGCGTGCACGCACGTGCACGTGCTGGGGTGCATGTGACCAAGGCAGAGTAGGAAGATCAGTTGGAGGCCAGCAGGCACAGCTGTGTGCTAAGCAGGAGCCTGGTGAGTGCCGGGAAGCCCCCTTCATCAGCCTCTTCCACAGAACCCGCCATAGACAGCGACCATTTTACCCCTCACTACTTCCCATTTCTAAAGAGTTCCTTGTTGGGTGCCCAAGTGGCTCGGTCGGTTAAGTATCCGACTTCTACTCAGGTCATGATCTCACTTTTCATAAGTTTGAGCCCACATCTGGTTCTTCCCTGACAGGGTGAATAGAACCTGCTTGGGATTCTGTTTCCCTCTTTCTGCCCCCCTCCTGCTCTCTCTCTCTCTCAAAAATAAACATTAAAAATAGTTTGTTGGGGGCGCCTGGGTGGCTTAGTCGGTTGAGCGTCCTACTTCTGCTCAGGTCATGATCTCACGGTTTGTGAGTTCGAGCCCTGCGTCGGGCTCTGTGCTGACAGCTAGCTCAGAACCGGGAGACTGTCTTCAGATTCTGTGTCTCCCTCTCTCTCTGCCTCTCCCCAGCTCATGCTTCTCTTCAGATTCTGCGTCTCTCTCTTTCTGTTCATGATCTGTCTCTGTCTCTCAAAAATAAACAAACATGAAAAAAATAGTTTACTGTTTTAAGGGCATACAAGAAACAAATACCAGAGCAGAGTTCCCACTAGACTTTCCAGACTTTACTTTCTGTGAGAAAGGAAGGGATTTTTAATTACCCTCTATTTTCAGAGAAAAACTAGCTGCCTTGTCCATCTTCAGCCTCCCCATAAGTGGGGGCAGACAACGGACAGGACTCAGGTGTGCCGGCCCAGAGTGGAGGCTGGCTGATGTCCTGTGCTGTGCTGGCTTTGAGATCCAGGCCTGTCTCTCACTGATGGTGAGCCTGTCACTTTCCCCTGGGGCCTGGCTTCTTCCTCATCTAGGACTACTCTGGATCAGCTAGTCTGTGAGTAACCACGGCTGCTGTGGATGCTGCTCCCTGGGCCTCGGGGGTGCCTTCTGGGTTGGGAGGGTTCAGACAGCAGCGTGAGTGCTTTGCCGAGGTTGGTGCAGGTGGGGGAGCTCGACAGACGGTTCCAGGAAGCGAGCGGAACACACAGTTCAAGAGTCACGTCCAACACCAGTGCTCAGGTGAGACGGGCTAATGCCACCTTATTAGTTTCCTAAGGCAGCTGGACACATTACTGCAAACTTAGTGGCTTCAAACAACACACATTGGGGCGCCTGGGGGGCTCAGTCGGTTGAGCATCTGGCTTCGGCTCAGGTCATGATCTCACGGTCTGTGGGTTCAAGCCCCGCATCAGGCTCTGTGCTGACAGCTCAGAGCCTGGAGCCTGCTTCAGATTCTGTATCTCCCTCTCTCCCTGACCCTCCCCTGCTTGCACTGTCTCTCTCTGTCTCTCAAAAACAAATAAAAGACATAAAAAAGATTTTGGAAAACAACACAAATCTATTTATTTAAAAAAAATTTTAAAGCCACGAGATCATGACCTGAGCCGAAGTTGGACACTTTACTGACTGAGTCACCCAAGTGCCCAAATAACACAAATTTATGTTACGGTCTGGGAGTCAGAGTCTGAAATGGTCAACGGGGCTGCGTTCCTTCGGGTGGCTTTGTGGGGAGAATCAGACTCCTTAACTTTTCCAGAGGCTGCTGCATCCTTGGGGTGCGGCCCCACATCAGTCTTCAGTGTTCTTTCTTCTCTGGCCCTGACCCTCCTGCCTCTCTCTGATAAAGATCTTTAAAAAAATTTTTTTTTAATGTTTATTTTTGAGAGAGACAGAGCATGAGTGGGGGACGGGCAGAGAGAGAGGGAGGGAGACAGAGAATCCGCAGCAGGCACCAGGCTCCAAGCTGTCAGCACAGAGCCCTATGAGGCGTGGGGCTCCAACCCACAAACCGCGAGATCATGACCTGAGCCGGACGCTTAACTGAGCCACCCAAGCGCTCACTCTGATACGGATCTTTGTGATGACATTGGGCCCACTCAGATACTCCAGGGATAATCTCTCATCTAAAGATTCTTTATTTAATCACATCTATAAAGTTCCCTTTTGCCGAGTGAGATTTAACATATTTTACAGGCTCTGGAGATTAGGATGTAGACATTCTTAGGGAGTCATTATTCTACTCACCACGCCATGAAACAGCCCTGTCCAGGCATTATTTCTCCCCCAATCATTTTGAAAGTAATAAATGCTCATTGTTGATACTTAGGGAAGTACAGAAAAGGATGAAGAATTAGGAAAAAAAAAACGTATGTCCCTGATCTTAATGCACAAGGCAATCCAATGTTACGTTTTAAAAATATTATTATTATTATTTGAGAGAGATACAGAGTGCAAGCAGGGGAGGAGCAGCGAGAGGGGGAGACACAGAATCCGAAGCAGGTTCCAGGCTCTGAGCTGTCAGCACAGAGCCTGATTCGGGGCTTCAACCCACGAACCGTGAGATCATGACCTGAGCCGAAGTCGGACAGTTAACTTAGTGAGCCACCCAGGCGGCCCAATCCGGTATTAATTTAATATTTTAGCTTCTTTCCCTTCAACCCTCTTCTCTGGGCATACTTTAAAAGTTAGTTATGATTATACTGTATATGATATTTAAAAATCCATTTTCATTTCATATGAGGATTTTCCACACAGTTAACAGTATTTCTTTCTTTTTTTTTTTTTAAATATTTTTATTTATTTTTGATACAGAGAGAGACAGAGCACGAGAGGGGGAGGGGCAGAGAGAGAAGGAGACACAGAACCGGAAGCAGGCTCCAGGCTCTGAGCTAGCTGTCAGCACAGAGCCTGATGCGGGGCTCGAACCCACTAATGTGAGATCTGACCTGAGCCGAAGTTGGATGCTCAACCGACTGAGCCACCCGGGCGCCCCCAGTTAACAGTATTTCTAAGCAAATTATCAGTGTCTGCATTATATTTTATTTAATATTTATTTTCCAAATCAGTGGATGTAAACCTTGTTTCCTTTATTTTTGCTATTTAAGTAATTATGTAATGAATCTTGGTGCATAAATTTAAAAAAATTCGAATAAAAAAATTTAAGTGATTTATTTGTTTTGAGAGAGAGAGAGAGAGAGAGAGAGAGAGAGACAGAAACAGAAAGTGGGGGGAGGAACAGAGAGAGAGGGAGAGAGAATTCCAAGTAGGTTCTGCACTGTCAGCACAGAGCCCTGCCCGGGGCTCCAACTCACAAACCTTTCATGACTGAGCTGAAATTAAGAGTCGGACGCTTAGCTGATTGAACCACCCATGTGTTTTCCAGATTTTTAAATTGAATTTTAGAGAGCAAGCAAGCAGAGAAGATGGTCAGAGGAAGAGAGAGACAGAATCTTAAGCAGGCCTCAAGCCGAATGTGGGGTTCAATCCCATGACCCTGGGATCAGGACCTGAGCTGAAATCGAGTTGGACGCTCAACTGCGCCCCCCAGTGCATGTATTTTTGTTAGCTTCTCTGTTTCCTGAGGACCAAATCCTAGACACACAACCACTGGAGCAAAGGGCATGATTATTTGCTCCATAACCGCCGTTTTCCTTTCTGTGATGGTTGAACTGGTTACGGCCCTGCCGACAGCTTCCGTGAGTATCTGCGTCTTCACGCCACATCACTCATGTCAGCGAGGTAGGGTTCACAAAACCTTGGTTGGTTTTAAATGTGAAAATGACATCACTTTAAAATATTTTCATTTGCAAAAAAAAAAAGTTTTCTTTTGCTAGATTATTTAAATTGAACATTTCCAATTTTACTATCCAGCTGAATTTCCTCTTTGTGACTTGCCTTTTCTTGCCCCTTATCAGTTGTTTTTTAAAATAATGTTTACTTATTTCTGAGAGGGGATCTGAAGTGGGCTCTGTGCTGGCAGCAGACAGCCCGATGGGGGCTCGAACTCTTGAACCATGAGATCATGACCTGAGCCGAAGTCAGATGCTTCACTGACTGAGCCACTCAGGCCCTCCTCCCCTTATCAGTTTTCTTCTTCTTTTTTTAAAAATAAATTTTTAACATTTATTTATTTTTGAGAGACAGATAGAGACAGATAATGAGGGGAGGGGCAGAGAGAGAGGGACACACAGAATTGGAAGCAGGCTTCAGGCTCTGAGCTAGCTGTCAGCACAGAGCCTGATGTGGGGTTTGAACCCACGAACGTGAGATCATGACCTGAGCCAAAGTCGAATGCTCAACCTACTGTGCCACCCAGGCGCCCCTCTCTCTGTCTCTTGATAATAAATAAATATTAAAAATCTTTTTAACAAATAAATAAGCATTTTTTAAAAAGTTGGTAACAGGAGCCCCACAAGAAAAATGTAACACAGAAAGTTTTACAATAAAGGCACATCGTTAACATGTACGTTTAGGAAGCAGGTGCGTCTTCCTATGGGCTTGAGGGAAACCATCAGGATTCAAGGCATACGGAAAAACTCATCACGATGGTCACAGTGCGAAGGGTCAGCACTAACTGCCCGCAGACCATAAGTGAATTGCTTTTCCCTCTGATGTCTCACCTCCTCCTCAGTCCTTCTCAGATTTTCTTCTCTTACCCTTGCCTGAGGCTCTCCATGCCTCTGACTCCTGTCTCGCCTATCCTGCAGGATAGAACCGCCTACAATTTACTCTAGGTTCACGATACTCCCCAGCTTCCAAAGGGAGGGCCAGGGGAGCAGAAGTGAGCGACATTAGGGTCCCTGTTTTGGTTTGGTTTTAATGGGAGAAATGACAACGAAGCAGAATGATCTGGCAAAGAGGAGAAACTGGTTGGTGCCGGAGAGGGAAATTGCTGGAGGGATACAGCTCGGAGTAGACAAGATGCACGTGTAAGTTGAGGATTGGTGTCGCTGGCACCGTGGAAGGTCTGGTGTCACAGGTGGGAGTGAGGATGGGGGAGCGTGGAGGTGCACAAAGAGGGACCGGCCATCCTCTAGGAGGGCGGAGGAGTAAATGGATGGTGGCATCACAGGTGGCCCGAGGTCCCGGTGTGGTTGTGAGCTTTCCCTCCGGCAGGTTCAGCTGTGCGGGGCGGGCATGGATTGGGCAGGGGAGCAGCGTCTGAGCTGAGCCGGGAGCGAGAGGCCTGGGGGAAGCATAGGCAGTGAGGACAGCGATGGCAAATGTCCAGTGGGGAGGGGCAGCTTGGTGTCCAGAGGAAGAGAAAGAAGCTGATGTGGCTCAATCATGGCGAGTGACAGGGACAATGGCCTGAGATGACCAGGGACCAGACAGTGCAGAGCTTTCCAGGGCCTAGTTAATTCTATGGCATTTTTTTTTTCTAGATGTGATGGGAGGTCTTTGGAAGGTGTTAAGCAGGGAAGGGACTTACCCCAATTAGGGTTTTTTGTTGTTGTTTATTTACTCTTTTTTGAGAGAGACAGAGTATGAGTGGCGGAAGAACAGAGAGGGAGGTACAGAATCTGAAGCAGGATCCAGGCTCTGAGCTGTCAGCACAGAGCCTGACCTGGGACTCGAAATCATAAGCCATGAGATCATGACCTGAGCTGAAGTTGGACGCTTCACCCACTGAACCACCCAGGCACCCCTCAATTTAGGTTTTTAAAGATCACCTTGGGAGCGCCTGCGTGGCTCAGTCGGTTGAGTGTCAGACTTTGGCTCAGGTCATGATCTCACGGTTTGTGGGTTTGAGCCCGGCATCGGGCTCTGTGCTGACAGCTCAGAGCCTGGAGCTGCTTCAGGTTCTGTACCTTCCTCTCTCTCTGACCCTCCCCTGCTTGCACTGTCTCTCAAAAATAAAATAAAGACATTTAAAAAAAAGTTTATCTATTCTATAGAGAGAGGAGAGAGAGCACATGTTTGGTTAAGTGAGGGAGGGGCAGAGGGAGAGGGAGAGAGACTCCCAAACAGGCTTGAAGCCATCAGCGCAGTGCCTGATGCTGAGTTCAGGCTCATGAGCAGTGAGATCATGGCCTGAGCCAAAACCAAGAGTCAGACGCTCAACCAACTGAGCCACACAGGTGCCTCTTTTGCTTCTAAAAAATTTATTATTATTATTTTTAATGCTTACTTATTTTTGAGAGAGAGAGAGAGATAAGCATGAGCTGGGGAGGGGCAGAGAGAGAGGGAGACACAGAATCTGAAAATAGTCTCCCGGTTCTGAGCTAGCTGTCAGCACAGAGCCTGACATGGGGCTCAAACCCACAAACCGTGAGACCATGACCTGAGCTGAAGTCTGACGCTCATCCGACTGAGCCTTCCAGGTGCCCCACCTTATCAGTTTTCTAAATGGAGTCTTAATGTTTATCTTTCATATGTTTGTTTATTTTATTTTATTTTATTTTATTTTATTTTATTTTATTTTATTTTATTTTATTTTATTTTAGAGAAAAAGAGAGCACGCAAGCAGGGGACAGGGGCAGAGGGAGAGAGAATCTTAAGCAGGCTCCATGCTCAATGTGGGCTGATGAGGGCTGATGAGGGGCTTGATCCCACCATACTGGGATCATGACCCAAGTTGAAATCAAGAGTTGGATGCTCAACTGACTAAGCCACCCAAACGCGCCTATAGATTCTTTAAAACAAATGACAATTAATCCTTTTCTACATTATTTGTTCTAACTATTTCTTGCAGTCTATTCTTTGCCTCCATTCAGTCTTTCTTGTGGTATGTCCAAGTGTTACATTTATATATGTCAAATTTACTGACTCTTCTGTGATGAAAATTTAATTAAAACTTTTTTTATGTTTATTTATTATTGAGACAGAAACAGAGCATGAATGGGGGAGGGGCAGAGATAGAGGGAGAGACAGAGTCTGAAGCAGGCTCTAGGCTCTGAGCTGTCAGCACAGAGCCTGACACGGGGCTTGAACCCACAAACCACAAGATCGTGACCTGAGCCGAAGTTGGCTGCTTAACCGAAGGAGCCACCCAGACGCCCCAAGCCAGTGTTTAAAAAAGGAGAAGTTCCATATAAAATCCAGATTCCTGGTTATTCTAGAAAAATGAAAAGGTCTGAAACCACAGACCTTGCATGAGAACAGTAGGCTGAAGTGGACTGGGGTCTTGCCTTTCCTTGGGTCGTTTGCTTTCCAGATGGCCACGGGACTATAAAAAGCTAAGCTGTCATTGCTCAGTGTCAACATTTTTGATTCTTTGAGATCTGTAGTTGTGCTCTTAGGTGATTTCTATGATGGATTTGACCCAGTGGAGTTTTGGGGGACAAAGGTCTGTCTTGTGGAAGGTCTATTCCTTCTTTGACTGTTATTCAACTCGTCGGGCACTTGGGTTTACTGGAATTATTTGTGATGCAGGAGGCTGTGGCGCTTCTTCAGTGGTGGTGACAGGCACATGGATTTGTGTTTTCCAGGCTCATCTCCCATCTCGGGTCCAGTAGCAGTCAGAGGCCTGGTGGGGGGCTCACTGACTGTGCAGTGTCACTATGAACCTGGGTGGGAGACCTACAAGAAGTGGTGGTGTCGAGGAGCCAAGTGGAGTAAATGTCACATCCTTGTTAAAACCAACGGATCAGAGCAGGAAGCAAAGAATAACCAAGTGTCCATCCAGGACAACCAGAAAAACTACACATTTACTGTGACCATGGAGAAGCTCAAGGAAACTGATGCAGATACTTACTGGTGTGGGATTGAGAGATCTGTAACTGACCTTGGGGTCAGTGTCAAAGTGACCATCGACCCAGGTAATAGTATGTGTAAGTGTGGCTTTGTGTCTTCAGGGCCTGCTCAGTTCTGGGCTCTGAGGTTCCTCTCCAGGGATGTCAGTGTCACTCAGAGTGAACAGTCACATACGGTGGTTGAGTTCTGAGTTCTCCTAGAACCTGACTGACCCCTTGGGGTTGTGGAATGGACAGGGCTTCTCTTAGATGCTCTCATGGCTCCCAGCACTTCCTCCAGGACAAGATCAAGATTTTCTGGGCACGTGTTTCTCTGCACAGTGCAGTGCCTGGGTCTATTGTCCACAGAGGTCAAGGTGATGGTCTCAGTTTCAGCCCATGGGCCAAAGGGACCTTCTCCCGTGGAACCCAGAGATCCCAATCCCTGCCAATGCTTTCCTGGACCTTTGCCACGTGTCCCTGCTCTTCCTGGAGTTTGAGGCCAGGACTTCATAGAGGCTGTTCCCACCCCCCTTTTCTATATCCAGTCTCGGGGGAAGGGGCCCAGCACAGTCATGGTGCTGTGAGGCTTCCTGAGGTCCAGAATGGCCTCCATAGTGAAAAGGCTGTTTAATTCTGCTCCTGTCCTTTTTGAATAAATAAAACTGGGGAAGACATTGGCAAAGGCTTTGTCATAAGCAGTGGGAGTGTTTAAAGTCCAGCTGAACTCCAGCTGCCTTTGTCCTAAGGTAACACGAGGCCCCCTCTAATCCTTCCAGGGCCTGCTCGACATCCTCCCTGGACCTGTACCCAGTCCTGCCTGCCTCTGAGGCTGAGTATCCTAGCAGTCAGGGAGATATAAGCGGTCTAGGCTCTAGGCCCTTCCCTTCTCATGGCCCAGCTCCAGGCTCCCCCTGGGCTCGGAGCCATGTGCAGGGCTGTGGCCAGGTTAGCAGGCTGAACAGTGTATTATCTGGTCTATGCCTAGCACCAACTACAGTGCCCACCACCACTTCGAACGCCCAAATGTCCACAGCACCAGCAGAGACCAAAGGCCCCCCGACTATGAGCAGCCATCACTCCAGTGCCAGGTAAGCCAGCTCCGGTGTGCTGTTTCCTGTGGTCAACTTGGTCCAAACTCCTCCAACGGGGAGGTGGTACCCTCTGCAGTCCCAGGTGCCAGCCAGAGCTTATCCCCCAGACCCTTAACCTCCTTTGAGAAGGCAAGGATGCCAAGGGCTCTTCCCACTTGCTGCCAGCAGCCCCCCCACCACTGTCCTTGGAGTCCCCCAGATCCTTCATCTTGAAATTCAGTACAGTTTGTAGATGTGTTGGTGCATCTCTTCATCTATCTCATTTCTACTGAGTTAACTTCTACGTGGCCAGCCCCTTGTTGAGCTCTGCAGGCACAGATGTGGAGCATCCCCTGAGGACCTCAGAGTGCAGGTGGGGGATTGATGAGCAGGCAGTCAGTGCACGTGGCATGGACAATGTGCATGTGGGCATGGGCATTGCAGGGCCGCAAGATGGCTTTTGGTCCAAAGGCTGTGAGAACGGTGAGGGCTTGGGGACATCTGGTTTCCCCTAATCATGATTATGGCAAGAACAGTGGTATTGGCGATTTGCTCCATCTCGAGAGTACCTGACAGCTCATGGAGGGCTTTCCTGTCCATTGTCTCTTAATTCTTTGACCCTACTTCATGAGGAGGAGTAGGCAGATACAAATGTTCCCATTTTATAGAGGAAGAAACAGTCTCTCCTATGCTTCTTAGTACCCTGCCTGGACAATGCAGCCAAAGTGGCTTTCTAGAAGTTGAGAGGTCTCTTTCCATTTCCTCCTATGCCCTCTTCACTATGTTTCTAGATCTGCTGTGATCTTCTTTGGCTGGGCCTTCCCCTAGAATACCATTGGGAGGTCTCCAATCTGTCTACTCCCACCCGGAATCCCTTTACTTTCTCTTTCCTGTTTGCCTTCTGTTTCAAAAGTTTCTTTCTACTACCCTACTTTTAATAAGTAATAGCTAACAGGTGCCTGGGTGGTTAAGCATCCGATTCTTGGTTTCTGCTCAGGTCATGATCCCGTATGTGTGAGATCAAGCCCTGCGAGGGGCTCTGAGCTGACAGCATGGGGTCTGCTTGGGATTCCCTCTCTCCGCCCCTCCCCCACTCATTCTCTCTCTCTCTCTCTCTCTCTCTCTCTCTCTCTCTCTCTCTCTCTCAAAATAAAAAAATACATAAACTTTAAAAAAACATTAACTAAGGAGCTTCCTCATTTTACGTATCAAAGCTGTATATAAGCACCAATTACGGTCTTTGATAAGAATGAGATGGGTTCATTCATTTATTTGTTTATTCAACAAATAATTATTGAGCCCCTGCTCATGCCTATTAGTATTTTGGGGAATGCAAGAAGATACTAGGATGAACAAAATAAATAAGCTGTCTGCCCCCACCCACGTACTTACAGTCAGGAGATAATTAATGTGCCAGATGGAGCTCATTAACTAATTGATCTATGAATTCATTCTACAAATTCTGTGACTAGTGATGAATAAGAGATAGTCTTTGTATGACTTTGCTCAGGGGGCCACGACAAAGCACCGTATCCCGGGCCACTGAAACAACACACATTTACTTTCATGCTGTTCTGGAGGCCAGAAGGATGAGATCGAGGTTTCTCAGGGTTGGCCTCTTCTTCGGGCTCAAAGGGAGAAGCGGTCCCAGGCCAATCTCCCAGCTTCTGGTGTTTGCCAGCCATCTAGGGGGGCTCCCCGGCTTGTGGCAGCATTACCCCAATTCCTGCCTCTGTTTTCACAGGGCCTTCCTGTGAGTACTTGCGTGTGGCTAGATTTCCCTTTTGTAAGGACACCAGCCATTGACTAAGGCCTCATCCTGAACCAGTCTGACCTCACCTTGACTTGATTACATCTGCAAAGATCTTATTTCCAAACAGATCACCTTCACAGGTTGTGAATGAACATGAACTGTGGGGAGGTGGGGCACTATTTAATCCAGTACAGCAGGACAAGTGTAGGGGCAGGGAGAACTTTCCAGTCTGTTGCCATATAGTTTCCATAAGGTGTCTAGACCCACTGAAACCAACCCTCTTCTCCTTAGAAAAAATTTTTTTCTATTCTTTTTTTTTTCCTACCACTTCTGAGGGTGCTCAGGCGTGGGATTTCCAGGCTGGAAATCACAGGCTTCCAGGTCAAAATATGTGCGGCCCTCGTGGCTTCTAGGTGGCCGGAGCAAGACCCGGAAGCAGGAGGCAGGCTGGGGTGCATGGTGCCTTTCTGTTGTTTCCAGGGCTGACTCCATTAACCTCAGCATCCTGCTTCCCCTCATCTTTGGCGTGTTGCTGCTTCTCCTGGTGGCGGCCTCGCTCTTGGCTTTGAGAATGATGAAGCAGCAGAAGAAAGGTGATCAGAAACAGCCGCTGGTGCTGAGCTGGGGCTGGGCTGGGGGGCTGGGCTGGGGGAGCTGATGGCTGGCTGTGCCTCCACATTCTCAGGGTAAATGCACCCCTCCCCTCTCAGAGCGCGCTAGGACCCAAACCCTCCCCAGGGTGCTCTCCAGTCCCACCTCTCCCATCACAGCCTGGGGACCCTAGTAGTCAAGGAGGAGGGGGGCCCCACTGCCCTTCTCCCAGATGTATGTCTGGGGCCTAAGTTCTAAGTACTTTCTGTGCTCCTCAGTATCTGGGTTTTTGAAACTAAGAACCAAGAGAAAAGAAATTCTTGGTTTTTTGTTGCCTCTAATGGGGGTAGGATGGGATGGAAGGGGGGGAACAGGAGTAGAGGCCAAGGGGCAGAGAGAAACAGGACCGAGAGCACTGAAAGCTGGTCCATAAGGTTCTGACCTAGCTCCTGCACCCCACTTGAAGGGCAGCCTACACGGGGCACCTGTGTGCTAGGCAGAGACAAGCAACCGGAAATGCAAGGAAGGGATGGGCTCAGCTGCGCAGCAGCTCCCAGCCCACCCGAAGACTAACTGGAATTGGGAGGGACATAGGAAAGGAGACAGACCTAAATCAAGGGCCATGGAAATGGGGAGGGAGGGATTCGGCACCCTGGGTAGCCGGGAAGGCAGGAGTGACTTTGAGTGGACTGTCGAATGATGACTCAGGTGGAGACATGGGGCATTTGGGGCAGGACTTCAGGCAGAAGTTACATGTGCCTGCAATTGTTCAGCAGGAAACTTAACCACAGGGGTGCCGAGGGTTGGCAGGGGCGCCAGATCACCTGCTGGCCGTTCCTCCATGTGGGGAAGATGGGCGAGGTCTCCTTCTTTCTCAGGTGGAGAAGTGGCGGCTCAGAGAGGTGAAGTGACCAATGTCACAGAGTGTGTTATCTGAGGAGTCAGAATCAGAACCAGATCTCATGTTTCTGAGTCTGTGGAGCCTAATCCACCTCTTTCCTTCCAGATTTCTCTTCCCCACACCTGGGAGCCGTGTGAGTCTCGGGATGGGCTTTCTAATTTTGATTGTTTTTGTCTTTTAGCTGCTGAGCCATCCCCAGAGAAGGTAAGAGATTTTTCTGGGTCAGACCAGAGACACCAGATAGTGCCTTTCTCTCTTTGCTCATTTTCCCGAGAGCACTGAGGTGCAAACCTATCAGACAAACCGTGTCTGTGCTCACGGCCCAGCTACAGAGCCTGGGAGGCTGGGAGGTGGATGCGGGAAACAGGTGGGGGCGGGAAGCGGGTGGGCGTGGGGGGTGCAGAGGAGGCTGGGAGAGGGGGGCCAGGGAAGCAGAGGCCCTATATTCTTCTGTGCTTCCTTTCTTAGGTGCTCCAGCCCCCAGAGGGGGACCTTTGCTATGCAAACCTGACCTTGCAGCCAACCGGAACCTCCCACGGCTCCTCCCAGAAGAAGGTCTGCACAAAGTCGTCCTCCTCTGACCTGGAAAACCAGCAGGAAGTGGATTATGTCACCATGGTGTGTACATGAGGCTGCTGTGGGCCTTGGAGCCAGAGAGGCTCTCTCCCGCCCATGCGGGCATAAAGGAGGAGGGGTGGGTGCTGGGCAAAGCCACAGCCATTGAAAGACTTGCCTGTGGAGCTCCCCCCCCATCTCCCCACCCCCCGACTTTTGGCCATTGGGAGCATCTCCTCAGCACTAGAGGACCCAGAGTCCTATCAGACATGGCTCTCATGCTGGGAGGCGGAGACCCAGACAGGCCAAGTGACCTGGAATTTGGAGTCGAGGGAGGGTCTTCTGCTGTGGCGGGAGCCCAGGGAGCTGGCAGAGGGAAGGTGACAGGAGCCGGAGGGTCTGGGAGTTCCCCCACCTCCATCCGTGGGCATAACCTCCTGCCTGCCTCTCTGACCCCTTGGGCATCTTTATTCCAGGCCCCCTTTCCAAAGGAGAACGTTTCCTACGCAGCTCTGTCTTGGGAGTTTCTGGATCAGGAACCAACCTACAGCAACACAGACGTCTTCTTCACCCATGTTCCCAGCAGGAACCATGAGGAGCCCATAAGATACAGCACCGTCAGGAGGCCTTAGCCTGAGCTCCAAGCTCCCCTCTCCAACCCCACACAAGGCCTGTGAGCATGTTCCTGCTTCGTCTGCTTTCTGTCCCCAGTCGCTTCACAGGGACCACATGGGGACTGAAGCGTCAGCCTGGTCCAGCTAGTGTCTCACTCAGTTCCATCTGGGGTTGGGGCCTGGTCTCAAGGGGCTTTCAAGAGGTAGACAGGAGTCTGTCTCTATCCCTTTTTCTCTCACACGGCTTGGGAGGGGCTTAGAGATAGGCTCTGGAGCTGCCAAGGGAGCAATAAAGATAATGATAATAGTAATAATTAACCTTTATTTATTGCCTATCACATATGGTGGGGTGAATAATGGCCCCCCAAGTTATCTGTGTCCTCGTCCCCAGAACCTGGGAACTTGGCAAAGGAGATACATGGATGTGTGAAGTTGAGGATTTTGAGATAGGGAGAATATTCTGGATTATCCAGATGGGCCCTAAAAACAATCACAAGGCTCCTTGTAAAAGGGAGGCAAGAAGGTCACAAGAAGAGAAGGCAGCAGATGATGGAAGCAGAGATTGGAGAGATGTGGCCAGCAGGCTCCGGGAGCCAGAAAGGGCAAGCGATGGATTCTCCACTGGAGCCTCTAGAAGGAACCAGCCTGTCAACACCCTGACTTTATAGTCCAGTGAAGCAGACTTTGTATTGCTGGCCTCCAGAATTGTAAGAGAATAAATTGGTATTGTGTTAACAAGTCAGTAAATGTGTGGTGATTTGTTACAGCAGCAACAGGAAACAAACATGATCCGTGGCAGGTGCCTTCCCTAAAGGCTTTACCCGCGGTAACTAGTTTTGAGTCCTCACAACAACCCTATGAGGGCACCTTTATTATTGCTCCCATTTTATGGATGAGGAGTCGAGGTTCAGTGACTTGCCAATTTTTATTGCTAGCAAGCGGATGAGTTGAAATTTGAACTTGGGTATTTTGGCTCCTGGGTCTGGAGTCTGGGCCACTATCCTGCACCGTGTGTGTGTGAACTACTCAGACAGTTACAGTGGGCGAGTATTTACGGGTGCCGGACTTCCCGTCTCTAACTAGAGTTCTGGCCGCCCTCCCTCCAGACTATGTCCTGAATCCCAGCGTGGCTCATGGTCTCCATGGTTACCAGCTGAGTCCAAGCAACCATCCAGTCCCTTGCCTGCCATCCCTCTTTCCTTCTCAGCCCCAGAGTCCATTCTCCTCCCAGCAGCCAGAGTGATCTTTTTATTTTATTTATTTTAATATAGTGGTTGAGCTCATTTATTTATTAAAAAAAACTTTAATGTTTATTTATTAAATTTTAAAAAATGTTTATTTATTTATTTTTTAACATTTATTTATTATTGAGAGATAGAGACAGAACATGGTGGGGGAGGGGCAGGGAGAGGGGGAGACACAGAATCCAAAGTAGGCAGGCTCTGAGTTATCAGCACAGAGCCCGACGTGGGGCTTGAACCTATGAACTGACAGGTTATGACCTGAGCTGAAGTCGGGTGCTTAACTGACTGAGTAACCCAGGTGCCCTGCTGTTTGTTTATTTTTGAGAGAGAGTGCAAGTTGGGGAGGGGCAGAGAGAGAGGGAGACAGAGGATCTGAAGTTGGCTCCACACTGACAGCAGAGAGCCTGATTCGGGGCCCAAACTCATGAACCATGAGATCATGACCTGAGCCAAAGTCAGACACTTAACCGACTGAGCCTCCCAGGTGCCCCTGAGTGATCTTTTTAAAGCATGGACTTAGTCACTCATTGTTTTTCTGGTGGCTTCTTCTGCAGCCCAGGAGATCCCGGGGGTGCACAGGTCCCTGCCTGTCTCTAGGACCCCAGTTCCAGCCACTGTCTTTCTGACAAGATGAAGCTTGCTCTTTTCTCAGGGCATTGACACTTGCTGTATCTTCTTTCTGGAATGTTCTTCCCACAGATATGTGACTAGTTAAGCTTCTTCTTTCTTTTTTTTTAATGTTTAGGTGGAGAGAGAGAGAGAAAGCGAGCAAGCACGCAGGTTGGGAGTGGGGAGGGGGAGAGAGAGAGAGAGAGAGAGAGAATCCCAAGATAGAGAGAATCCCAACTAAGCTCTGTGCTGAGTCTTGATCCCATGAACCATGAGATCATGACCTGAGCCGAAATCAAGAGTGGGGCGCTTAAACGACTGAGCCACTGGGGCGCCCCAGATTAGTTAGCTTCTTCGCACCATCACATCTTAGCTCACATTGTCCCCTGGTCTCGCATTGTCAGAGCAGCCTTCTCTGACCACCTAACGGTGGGAGTCTCTGCCATCACCTTCAATTTCTCCCCGTGGCCCTGTTTCACCTCCTTCATCGCAGGTGCTGGTGTATGAACTTCATTATTGGCACATGGGTTTATTGTTTGTCCCTCTCGGCTAGGCTGTCGGCTGCCTGAAGGTGAGGATTTTGTCTCATTCACTGCTGTATCCTCCGTGCATAGTTTTCAGGTCTCATACATGGTGGGTTCTTGAATGTTTCTA
The DNA here is from genome assembly GCF_006229205.1 of Suricata suricatta. Classification (NCBI taxonomy): domain Eukaryota; kingdom Metazoa; phylum Chordata; class Mammalia; order Carnivora; family Herpestidae; genus Suricata; species Suricata suricatta. The sequence continues at coordinate 52,517,447 of NC_043716.1, read as the reverse complement.
TGTTGCCTTGAATGCATAAATAATGCGATGGTCCGGACATGGGAACAAAGGGCAAGCTTTCAGGGCAGGGACACAGGTATCTGTCATTCTAGGACGGGGTTGCTGGGCCACCTGGGCAACCCAAGGAATTTCAGGATCCAACTCCTAGAAGCGTGAAGTAGAGAGATTTCTTTCACCCTCCTGAAGCCAGAGGAAAGAGGATTCCCCATGATTCCTCCTGACTGGAGGACGAAGGTCTGTTACTTCACTTAGGTCTCTTTTGGTGGAGGCTGAGATGAAGCATCAGGGAAGGGAGTCACGGCTTGGGAAGAAATGATGAGCTGTGCCTGGGGTTACAGGCAGGTACCCCCAAAGGTACAGGGGCCATAGAAGTGTTTAGGGGCCCCTATTAATGTGACCTGGGGTTGCCTGACTTCCCACAACCACAGATGCCCCAGGAAGTATGGGGGAGGTGGACTTGGTGGATGCCCATACCAGCATGTGTGGCTCTCTGCTCCTGTTCCCATCCCCTGAAAGATGACTGGATTCCTTAGAACCTCAAGAGCTGTACCATCCTGGGGAAATTTGCAGAGCCTGGGCAAAATTAGATATTACTGGGCTGGCCATTGAAGCTAGTTGGGTCAGTGACACTGTTTTTGACCCAGTCTATTTTAATGTCTTTATTTATTTAGAGACAGCGCAAGTGGGGGAAGGGCAGAGAGGGAGACCCAGAATCTGAAGCAGGCTTGAGGCTCTGAGCTGTCAGCACAGAGCCCAACGTGGGACTCGAACTCACTATCCACGAGATCATAACCTGAGCCGAAGTTAGAGGCTTAACCAGCTAAGCCACCCAGGCGCCTCTGACCCCAGCCTATTTTGAGATTCACAGAGCAAGAAGTGCCTCCAGAGGGATTTTTAAGTGAAAGAGTTCAAACCAGAGCAAACCCAGAGCGAGTCAAAGTATAAGAAGAACAGAGAGCCTTGGGCCAGTGCATCACTGTGCCATTTTAGCAACTGTGCATAATGTGGTTTTATTGCTGAGTTTTTAAGCAGTCAGCACCCCAACAGAACTTACACATATATGGTTATTCTGGGTAGTGAGGCATTCATCTTTTCTGGTCATTTCTCACAGACACCAGTTAGTGAGCTCACACTTCTGACAGATCTAGAAACGCAGGGAAGGTTAGAATTCAGCTTAGTTTGGTTTGGCTGGAGAAGTCTGGTTGCTTCTGCCTTTACCTAGGCGGTAGATAGGGGCTGGACATGGAAAGTTTTGTCAGCCTAGCTCAGCTGAGGAAAGGTAAATCCACTTAGAAAGGCAGATCGACTCTGATCACTTTTAATTGCCTTATTCAAGCTTCTGAAAAGGTGTCTGTTGGAGTTATTGCTGGAGATCATGTTTTTATCTGAAATTCCAGCCATCTGGGTTGGTGGCTGTCTGAGAAAGGACCTTCTCATGTCCTGAGACATGGGGTTGGCTAGCTCATGACATCTGTGAAAGCTGTCCTGTCTAGTCTACATTCTGCAGCTGACTGGTGGTCCTCATGGGAAACATTTAGGTTCTTGGGGTTTGGGTCATGATTGCAAGGATCTGCCCTGCCTGCAGCCCAATTTTTTCAAGCTTGAACTGACATTTAGACAGTGCTTGGGGAAGTACTTGGGGTGGGGGAAAGGGGAGGCAAACACACGCAAGAGGTTTGAAAGGAAACCGTTTCATAATGTTTATAGATTGGTATCTTGGTGTTGTCTCAGTCATATCCGGCTGCTCCTTAAAGAATTTGCTAAGGCAGATTTTGGGTGTTGGACTAGCGCCTTTACTGTAAGTGTGAGGAAGTTCAGATATAGTTCCTCTGGTTTGAGTGACAGCGACATTTGCCATTTTTGCTGTATGGTTTCCAGGAAAGCACACTCTGTTAAGACACATTCCAAGATATTTAGCCACTCAGCTTTGACTGAGTGCCTAATTATTTATAGCCTGTTCTAAAGTTGCTGGGGATTCTCTCTGTTGGTTTTTAAATTATTAATGTTTAAAGATTCTACAACTTATAGGGTTTGGACAGTCTCCTTTTGAGAACTATATGCGTATTACTGACTTTCAGAAGAGGCAGCCCTTTTGAGAGTAGACCGAGGAAGAAAAATATACTAGTCTGGTAACTTTCAAAATACACGATAGGGGAGCACATGGGGGGCTCTGTGGTTAAGTGTCTGACTTTGGCTCAGGTTATGTTCTCACGGTTCATGGGTTTGAACCCCAAGTTGGGCTCTGTGTTGACAGCTCGGAGCCTGTAGCCTGCTTTGGATTCTATGCCTCCCTCTCTCTCTGTCCCTCCCCTGCTCATGCCCTTTCTCTCTCTCAAAAATAAATAAACATTAAAAAACCACCCCCCCGCTCCTAAATACATGATTAGGATAATTGTTGGATTGAAGTGAGGCTGAAGCCTACATTTCTTTGACACCTTGAGAGTTAAATTCATAGTTACTTAGCCTTGGAAAGACCAGACTGCTGGAATCTGTAGATATCACGTACTAACAATTTTTTCTAGATTGGGAGGGACTGTTGTGGTCAGCCTTTTATTTACTGAGTAGGTACAGTCGTTTCCAATGCAAATGGAACTGATAGTTGGTTGAATCATTGAAACTGTAGGTTAAGTCAGAGAATTGTAAAAGAAATATACGCTTTCTTTAAGGGACTTCATTCTACTCTAGATATCTAAATGTGTAGTAATTTGCTAGTGTTCTGATGTAAACCTAAGTCTTTTCTTTGTTTACTATGAGTCTCCCGAAAGAAGGGTTCTCGGCTGTTTCTGCACAATGTGTTGTATTGCCCTGGAGTCCTGGTTCCAGTTTCTCTGACACAGAGCAGCACATTCCAGACATTTAGGAAGCAATTGGATTGCAAAACCTTTCTTCATTTTAATGTTTTTCCTCCCCATATTTTATAATTTTCTCACTCATTCCTAATTTGGTGGCATTTTTTGGACAGCATTTTAAAAATTTTTTAATGTTTTATTTTATTTTGATACAGAGAGAGACAGAACATGAGAGGGGCAGGGGCGGAGAGAGAAGGAGACACAGAATCGGAAGCAGGCTCCAGGCTCTGAGCTAGCTGTCAGCACAGAGCCCGATGTGGGGCTCGAACCCAGGAACGTGAGATCTGACCTGAGCCAAAGTCAGAGGCTTAACCGACTGAGCCACCCAGGCGACCCTTGACAGCATTTTTTAAAATGACATGCTTTTATTGAGTCTTTCCAAAGCATTCAATCTAGTTTTTGTATAAAGAGCCGTATTTTTTTTTTCCTCACACTCATTTCACTGGTCAGTATCTTTCTGTTTACATTTTTAATTGACTAGTTTATAAATGGATTAGTTAGCTGACATACTTATAAATAAAGTGTATGATCGACTAAGAGACTGAAGGGTTTTGACTAATCTAATACATTGGGTAAGAGAGAGTTTGGTGAAGAAAGTTTCTACTAAAGTGTCTGTTATGACTCTAATTTTATAAAAGAAAGGACATTTGAGCTAAGCCAGAATAGTGGGCAGGCTCCCAAGAAAGGACAACGGATAGCTTTCTGCCAATATGGTTTAGGCCGTGTGTGTGTGTGTGTGTGTGTGTGTGTGTGTGTAATTGCCTACAAATTGACTGATACTGTGTCCAGGGTAGTACTCGCATGTGGGCTAAGGGCTGGCAGCCACTGATCTCATTCTCTGGACATGAACTCTCTCTGCTACATTCCTGGGGGTGTGGCCCAAGGTTCCCCCAAAGCCCCTAGTAATTCTACTTGTCTGGATGTTGACTAAGGTTGTTGTTTAGGAGGGCCCCATGGCCCTACATCAGTTGGGAAGAGGGCTCCTTGACTCAGTCAGATTTCCCCTAATCAGCACAACCCATCTCCCATAGCAGCCCACTGTGACCACGAGCTCACATGGCCCTATCTTTAGGGTATGTGGTTCTTGCAACAAGAAAGGGTGATTGACTCGGTTCCGCTAAAGGAATCACTGAGGGTAGGTTCAGAATTAGGAGGGGGTTAAGGCTTCGTTCCTAAGGGTCACAAGTAAAGAAGAAACATTTTAAAGTTTTGTGTCATAGAAAATCTACTACAGCAAAGAGGAGGTGTTTACTGCAGGTTCCAGAATAAAAATTCCATTCTGGGGTTTTCTCCCACATCCCTCCCTACCACCCGCCTGTCTTTCATGATACAAACCCACATGTCTTCAATTCTGTCTTTTATTAGCCTATTGCTTCATTTTAAGTTATAAAGTATTTGATGCATCTATATAATGCGTGTATGTGTTATAAAAGGTAAAGAAACAAACACCCATGTCCCCGCCTCCCTACTGAAGAAATGGTAGCTCATTATTTGCCTTCTTTTTCTTCTTCCAAGGAGGAAAGCAAGCATACCTTACCTTAGTCCTAAGCATTAGGTAGCATTGGGGTCCCACACAGCCCTTGATCCACTCTCTTTGCCTTCATGTTAATTAGCAAGGCAGTCAGGTGAGCTGGTCTGAATTATGTAGTATTCTGCACTAAACTAACAAATTGATGCCACTTTTCTTATTTTAACATTATTTTTCTCCCCCAATAAAACCAATGCCCAATTGTGCCTTTGTGTTATTTAAGAATCTGGCAATTGGTTTGCTATTCCGAAAGCAGCCACGTAGAGTATCCTTCTGGCATTCCCAGAATGCCCAGCAGGACGCTGCCCTCTGTCAAGGATGGTGAGAGTTTCTGTGACGAAGGAGCAGAAGGTCTTAGCTCCTGGTCTCAGCCATCGTGCCCAGTGCCAGCCCTCTGATCATTGGAAAGAGTTGCAAAAGTTCAGATGATGACTTCATTTCAAAAATTCACACAGCCTTTGCAAGATTAAGAGCAAGCCAGAAAAGCAGAAGGACTAAACCCCAGAGCCCTTGTGATCTCCCACCAAGTCCTGGCAAGTGAAAGTAGAGCTGATTGGAGAGGTAAAATGTTCTATCCTAAAGCACAGTGAGACCTGAGAACAGAAGAGGGAGAAATTGGAGGTAAAGTGAAGGGAAGTCTTCCCCGGAGTGTCGTTGGTGTCAGTAAGTCTAGGCTTGCTTTCCTGGGGTTGCTACCCTGTAGTTGGGTTTGGTGGAGGCAAATCCCCAGGAGGTAAAGTTGTTTGGCTCCTCTGCCCCTGAGACCCAATTAATGGTGACTCACCGCAGTAAGCCTACTTTCCAATGGCATCTGGGCAGGTCTGGTGGCAGAGTCTTGAATCTGCATTGCAAATGAATGTCCCCTACTGCCATTGACTCTGCTTTAGTGTTTGTCCTGGGCTAGGCTGAAATGGTCACCAGGGCTGCGCTAGGATGGCAGGAAGTCAGCATCAGAAGGGACAGCTTCTAGTTCAAGCCTTACTTTCCCTGAGAGTCTCGGGGGTCCAGGGAGGGCCATGCCAGCATGCTAATGGGAAAGAGTTCAAGGTTCTGGGGTTAGACACCCTGGGGGTGGGATTCTGTCTTTTACTAACTTGCTGAGGGACCTTGGACAATCATGAAATGTCTCTCAGGGTCCAACGACTCCTCTGCAGTTTAAACAAAGTGCCACACCCTATGTTCTGTTATTTCAAAGTAACCAAAGTAACCTTCTGGTTCCCAATGTGGGACCACGGGTCCCCACCGATATCCCTCTAGTGGATCCTAGCTATCTCTGAAAGGTCTCTTGGAGCTAGCACCCACGTGACCCATAGAAGACCCCTTCAAGGCTTTCTTAGAGCAAAATGTTAGCATTTATTTATTGAAATGTTTGTTTATTTTGAGATAGAGAACACAAGTTGGGAAGGTCTCTCTCTCTCTCTCTCTCTCTCACACACACACACACACACACATACGCAGAGTGAGAGAGAGTGAGAGAGAGAGAATCTCAAGCAGGCTCCATGTTGTCAGCGCAGAGCCCAGCATGGAGCTCAGTCTCATGAAACACAAGATCACGACCTGAGCGGAAATCAAGAGTCAGATGCTCAACCAATGGAGTCACCCAGATGCTCCCCAAATGTTAGCATCTAGTAAATATGAATGGTGATATATGGACATTTCCTTTTTGCTATGATATTCTCTGTACCTTTTGATAAGCTTCAACATTTCAGAATTAACAACAGATTTTCATGTGGCCATACAATGGAAAACTATCCAGTCCTTAAAAATAACAAGGGTGAAATGTGTACGACAAAATGCTGTGAAATGGATATAAATATATGAGTCCACCCTGAACAATGGCAGCAGGGGTATTAGGAGTGATGACTCTCATGCAATCGAAAATCTGCATATTACTTTTGACTCCCCCAAAACCTATGACTTAGTCTACTGTTGACTGGAAGCCTTACTGAGAGCACAGTTTATTAACACATATTTTGTATGTTATATGTGTTACATACTATGTTCTTTCAATAAATAAGTCCGAAGAAAGATAATGTTATTAAGAAAATCATTAGGAAGAGGAGTGCCTTGGTGGCTCAGTTGGTTAAGTGTCTGACTTTGGCTCCAGTCATGATCTCATGGTTTGTGAGTTCAAGCCTGGCAATGGGCTCTGTACTGACAGCTCAGGGCCTGAAGCTGCTTCAGACTCTGTGTCTCCCTCTCTCTCTGCCCCTCTCCGATGCATGCTCTGCCTCTCAAAAATGAATAAACATTAAAAAATTTAAAAAAAGAAAATCATAAGGAAGAGAAATACCATACTGGACTGGATGGTATTTATTGAAATAAATCTGCATGTAAGTGGACCTGTGTAGTTCAAACCCATATTGTTCAAAGGTCATTTGTATATATACATATTTTATTTTATTTTTTAAAAATAGTTTGTCAAATTGGTTTCCATACAACACCCAGTGCTCTTCCCCATAAGTGCCCTCCTCTATCATCACCACCTCTTTCCCCCCTCCCCCTTTCCCTTCAACCCTCAGTTCATTTTCAGCATTCAATAGTCTCTCAAGTTTTGCATCCCTCTCTCCCCAACTCTCTTTCCCTCTTCCCCTCCCCCTGGTCCTCCATTAGGTTTCTCCTGTTTTCCTGTTAGACCTATGAGTGCAAACATATGGTATCTGTCCTTCTCTGCCTGACTTATTTCGTTTAGCATGACACCCTCAAGGTCCATCCACTTTCCTACAAATGGCCATATTTCATTCTTTCTCATTGCCATGTAGTACTCCATTGGGTATATACATATTTTAAAGAGAAATTCCATTTTAATTTAAGATACATGTTTTGAAACAGTAGCATCACAGATGATTTCTTCTTTGTTTTGCATTTCTCAAACTTTGTAATTAGATATGTATTAATAATAATGGTTCTTGTTATTAACTAATAGCCACTAATAGAAGTTGACAGTCCAACACCATGCTCAAGTCACAAATACAAGTCTCATTTACTTCTTCCCCAGCCTGATGTGGGGAAGCCACTTACCCCAAGGCTGAGGCCTTGCCTGTCCATTTGTGGGTGTTCTGATCTGCCTCTCACAGCATACTTCCTGCTGCCCATGACCCTTGCAGATTGCCCTGCTGAGCAGCACCATTCCTTGCCAGTGAACGTTACTGGTGACACAGTGACCGCCCTTGGGGAAGTACTGATCACCCCTTTGCCATTCTGCCCAGAGCATAAGGTAGCCCTTCTTTGGCTCCTCACGGATCATCAGAAACCAGGCATGGAGTGAAACCAAAAGAAGCGGGTGCACCCAAGACAATAGCTCAGAACTACTGCATAGACTAAGGTTCAGACCCCTCAGGGGTTCTTACTTGCAGCAGCAATAGTTACATAACTTGGGGTTCAGCACAAAATGAAAATATGAGACTCCTTGTACAAAAATATTGAGATGATTTCAAGATAGTGACAGCAGGGTATTAAACCAATCATAGGACCCTTCCAAATGTGGAGCCCTGAGCACCTGCCCAGGTGGCACTGGCCTTGTTTGGGAGACTTCCATCTCATTTCTCATCTGCTTTCATGTGTGGACTGCTCATGCCTTGCCCTCACTGGAAGAATTCAGGCATCTTTACACCAAATGACCTTGGTCCCAAAACCAGGAGGAACTTCCCCTCATTCTAACCTGAGCCTTGTCTCCTGTGTCCTCATGCACTGTCCCTGCATCGACCTCCTCTTGGGGTGGTTGAAAGTTGGGTCATCTATTTCCTCTACAGGACAGCCTACGCCCACGTATAGGGTGATGTCTGGCTTCACAGCCCCAATAAACCAAATTGCTTTATAGGGTGACATCAGTTCATTACCTAAGTTTGATTGTTAATAAACTAAGTCTGGGTATCCAGTCTTAAATGGCACCATGTATGGTACACAACCCAGTTTCAGGGGGAGAGTGACAAGTTCAGCTCAGTTCTTTTTCAGTCACTTCTCGTTAAAAATTTAAAAATATTGGGACCCAGCCTTCCCGGGGATTACCATGGAGTCTTCTGTTGTTTTTGCATGACTAGTCTATAGTTAACACACCTCCATTTTCTCTGGAAACCACTCTCCCACTTGTGGTCAATAGGCCTTGGATAGGACTGATTCCTCCTCCAGGGATGGGCACGTGACCCATTTCAGTCAATGAGGGGTAGATCTAGGACTTCAGTGAAAACTAGTAGCTATGAGGATGTGACCTGCACCTACTGGCAATCATGTGACCCCACAAGGAGAAGCCTACCTGTGAATAAAGCCGAGTTAGAGGGAAGAATGTTGATAGAGACAGATGCCATCCATTGTCTGAGTCCTTGGATCCAACTGAGTAGCATCCCCAGCCTTCTCAGTTACACGAACCAATGAATTTTCTTTTCTTTTTTAAAGATGGTTTGCCTTGGGTTTTGTCACTGGCCATGAAAAGGATCCTGACCACAACAGTTCTCCTTTTACAGGTAACAATAAAACCTGTGCAGCTTATGCTCAGGGCTATGGAAATCAGATGAAACAACTTCTAAGCAGGTGTTTTGCAAACTGTAAAAGGTCATTTGGATGGAATGACCAAGGAAGTCCAATTGGTGAGTGGCATAGCCAGGACAAAACCTAGCTTTTTTTTTTTTTTTAATATACCCCAAGCCCTGTTCTCTTCTTTAGCTAATGAGCTGCCTCCTGCTCTAAGCAAATCAGTGAGCAGGCAGGTGGTGAACAGGGCAGGGAGTGGACAGGGCAGAGGATGGGCAGGGCAGGACATGTAGAGAGCAGGGGGTGGCTAGGGAAGATGGTGAACAGAACAGGTGGTGGATAGGGCAGGGAGTGGACAGGGCAGGAGGTGGGCCAGAAAGGCAGGTGGTGGTCAGGGGCTTCTCTATGTGGTCTTCTTTGTGTTTGTGGTGCTGCACCATGATGTCTGGCAGAGACCTGGTTCCTCAGGTATGGAGGAGTGAGGGTCTCTGAGGGCATGACTACAGAGCTTACCTGACCCCTTGCCTCTGTCTTCCCTAAGCCTCTCTTCACAGGCCAATTTGTCCTCCCTAGGGGTCAGAGCCCTGGCATTTTTGAGTTTGGCTGGATGTTTATTGGCTCAGGTGTTTGGTGATGTTCAGGGAGGGGGTGCCAGTTTTGCTTCTTCATCATCTGACTCCGCCAAGCTTGCGTCATGGATCTTTCCTCCAAGCACTTCTCAGAAGTATGCTGGGGAATCCCCTCCCCGTCTTGGACATGGACTGAAGGGGATTCTTGTCTTTGGGGCCCAGGGCCATTCTGACCTTCAGCACTGGGACCTCCCCCTGGAACTGCAGAATTTGCAGCCCTTCAGATCTGTCCCTGAGCCAGGACTCAGAACTTGGTAGACTGAGGGAGCCGTAAGCATTTGACCCACTTCCCACCGTGTGAGACAAGGAGGTTCATGACCTTTAAGAAGTCTTCATCGACACTGAAGTCCATGTGTCATATTGGGCTAAGGTCAGATGTGGCCTGAGTCATCTCTGTACCAGACCATTGACCCACCCTGTCTACCACACTCTCAGGTCCTTGCGGTTGGGGAGTAGGCTCTGTTCCTGTGTGCGCAGGAATACATAATACCCAGCAGAAGTTTGTTGAATTCATTCTCAAGATTGTCAACCAGCAATGTCTGGTTTCAAGGGGGGGCATGTGGGATGGGGCAGTGGTCTATAAAGTGGGCTATAAAGAAATGGACCCAATCACCCTTTTCCTCTTCCATGGTTCTCTCCCTTGAAGCTCAAATCTCTAAGGTCCTGACAAGGGCACCAAAGAAGATGGAGGCAAGGATGTAAGATGACAGCTGTCAGTGTGTCTGATGGAGGCTCCTGAAGAGGGAGCATCTCCACCTTTTTGCCCCCAATCAGGTTGAGTCCTGGGCATTCTCAAGCTCAATGGCAAGTAGTTCCTAAAGGAGTGCAGGGAAAGAGATGCAGAGAGAACAGCATGCCCCTTCCCCCACACTAGGGATAAATGCAGCCTGGGAGGCAGAGGGCAAGGTAGAGAGGACTCAGGGAAGAAGCGGCCACACAGGAGTTGCACATCCAGGCTGTGCTCATAGCATAAGCAGCCATCAAACCTTATCAGCCTGATTTCATTAAACATCTGAATCCTTCAAGTGTCCTTTTCTTCCCCTGCTGGATTTGATGCTTAGCAAACAATCCCCTGATGATAATGTGGTTTGGCATCTAGAGCAATATATCAGTCTTGTGAGTCTGATTAACACGAGCCCGCCTGGAGGGATGGATCCACTCTTGAGTGAACAAGCAAAAGCAGGCTCTGATCCTACAGAGCTGGGGGCTACACACTGGACTGCTGTCCATACCCTAAATGATGACAGTCTGCGATCCCCCTTGGCAAAGCCCTGCCTTCTCCTGACCCTGTCCCATCATTGCATCTCCAGCTGTCTGAGGTTTGAATCTGGGCTCTGCCACTTGTTAGCTGGGTGACCTCAGGTAAGTTTCTTGATGTCTCTCTGACTTGTTTATTCATATTTATTTATTTATTTATTTATTTATTTATTTATTTAATGTTTATTTACTTTTTGAGAGAGAGAGACACACACACACACAGAGTGCAAGTGGGGGAGGGGCAGAGAGAGAGGGAGACACAGGATCTGAAGCAGGATCTGAGCTGTCAGCACAGAGCCCGATGCGCGGCTTGAACCCCCGGACCAGGAGATCATGACCTGAGCCGAAGTCAGATGCTTAACTGACTGAGCCACGCTGGCACCCCACTTTTTATTCATCTTTAAAATGAGATTAAAATGGGGTTGCTGCAGGACTGAGTGATGTAAAGTCTTTAAAACAGTGCCTGGCACATTGCTTTATAAAGGGTCTGCTGTTATTCTTTAAATTCCCACAATAACTGCCTACTGTGACCTTCAGCAGTAACTTTATTTTTTTTCCATCTGGCCTCCATTCCCTTCTTTATAATATGGAGTTAATAATAACATCGACTGGAAAAAGCATGTGGTAAGTATTAAGTGTCATGGCATATGTTAAAGTACTTTATAAACTATAAAATGCTCCATAGATGAACCATGTGCTAATTTTTATCATTTATTATTAGCAATTATTAGTCCCACCGGGTCCCTCCAGATTATAGAGTAAAGGTGATTTTATACTTCTCCGTTCACAACCTAATGACACCTGAGAGGGGGAGCAGGAGAAGAAAGAAGAATCGCAGGAAAAACTGTCTCCCGCAGAGGGAGGAGGCTCCTGGGAGGCTGGCACAGGGCTCTGCCTCATCTGGACTGAGTCTTTATCAGCCATACCGTTTGTTCTGAAGGTTGAGGGCTTCTCAAGGTGAAGTTGGGCGGGGCTGGGAGAAGCAGGGTACTACCAGTCCCTGACGGTCCCCTGGAGGTATTGCTGTGATACATGGCAGATCTGCTTTTTAGTAAGCGGATTTTTGGGAGTGGTGTGGATGCAAAATTCAAATAGCAAAGGAGGAAGCGGGGGAAGAGGGTGAAGGGGAAGGGAAAGGTTTGCTTTGTCTTTAAAAGGCCCTTGACAACTAAAGAGAAGGAGAGATAGAGACCAAGAACACATTATCACTGACCCTGCCTATACCTTGTAAAAGGAGGTGTGTGTGTGTGTGTGTGTCTGTGTGTATGTGTCTGTGTGTGTGTGCGCGCGCGCACTGCTGGCAGCAAGAGACACCTGGGTGGCTGTCGGTTGAGCATCCGACTTCCACTTAGGTCATGATCTTACAGTTCCTGGGTTTGAGCCCTGCTTCAGGCTCTGTGGTGACAGCTCAGAGCCTGGAGCCTTCTTTGGATTCTGTGTCTCCCTCTCTCTCTTTCAAAAATAAATAAATGTTAAAAAAAAGTATACTATTGGCAGAAATGCAAAGTATTCAATTGCACCCTTATGTGGATGGATCAAACCTGAGGGCTGAAGGGGGAGGGGGGAGGAGAAGGGGGTGATGGTCATGGAGGGGGAGCACCTGTGGGAAAGAGCACTGGGTGTTCTATGGACAACTTGACAATAAACTATAAAATAAAAAAAAAAAACCCTGTTTGCTAATAAGCAGAAATACAAATAAGAAGAAAGGGAGCAGACTTTGGCACCAAGGTCAGTGACATAGGAATCAACTGCTAGGGGTTTCTTGAGCTCTGCCTGTTTTAACAATTATTTTCATAAGACCCTGCTTCCTTGAGGAGCAGGGTCAGGTCTAGGGACTTTTGGACTGGTACAGTTAGTTAAGGGTTAAGATTTCCAGATCTGTTGTTTGCTGCTGGCTTGGAGCTCTCTCACTTGGCCCCGGAAAATCTTTGGTTGGCCGGTGGGAGGACGGTCCGGAGCCGCGCCCTTCTCCCGGGAGAAACACGTTGCTTGAGTGCTCTGCAAGTTGGCAAAGGAGCTGTGAGCTCCATTCTCACTTGCCATCTCCAGGGACTCCTTCTCTTGCCTAAGAACGGAAGGCCAGAAGCAAGGAGCACACTGGGATTTGTTTAGAGCCCCCTCAAATTTCCTGTTTAACAGTTCCCCAGCCTGGTACTCACCTCTGGCTGTTTACTTCCAGCAAAGCTGGCTTTCCTGCCAACAAAATGAAGACAGTCAAAGCCATTCTCCAGAACAGCTTCTAGGAAAAAATGTTAATGGACCAACACTAGTGAGTCTCAGATATTTTCTCACAAAAGACACTAGGAAGCCCAAATTAGAGGGAGGAGTACTTGGGGAGGGAGGCCTGAAGAGTTTGGAAAATGGCTTTGAGATTTTGGACTGAGTCACCATCATTTCCTGCTAAGGTTGTCCAAGAAAACCAGCCAGCACCACTCCCCAAGGCAGCTGCCTGCTCTGGGATCTGGGCAAGGCAGACAAATTGGTCAAAGGAGTCCCATACCGGCCAGAGATCCTCAGTGACGTAACACACACTTCATTTATTTATCTGAAAGCTGCCAGAACAAGCGAGAGAGGAAAACAAGCAATGGAAACAGAATTCTAACAGGGAACAGCTAATTTTCCTGGCTTTTTTGTTTGTTCCTGAGCCGAGGATGGAAATCTAACAGCATTGAAGCTAGAGGTCTGGCTTTGCTTTTACATATTTTTTTCTTTAAAGACACTCCCCTCCCCCCACCCCCGCCACCATCAATGCTACCTTATTGAGGCAGAATGGACTCATTTTGAAAGTAAAATCTCCTCACCTAAGGGTAAAGGTTTTCCTGTGGAATCGAATTCTTTTACCACAAATTTGTGTTCCATTAACATTATTTAATTGAAAAAAAAGAAGTATAATGATAATGATGTGGAAATCACAGGATGAACAGTAGACAAGGAAGATGAAGGAAGAGTGCAAGTGAGGAGCGGGGTACTGGGATGGCCTCTTGGCTTTCTCACTCAGCTAGGAGAAGTGTTAGAGCAGAGTCAGAGGGAATGGAAACCCTTTATAGAACAGAGATTTTTTTTTGTCCTTATCTCCCTGATAATTCCAATTTTTTTTTCAACAAAGATTAAGCCCTGAATGAATAGATGGACATTCCAGATCTTTCTGCCCCCTGGTCAATGGTCTTTCTGAGATGCTACAGAGGAGAATGATTTTGGCTTAGTAATTATTTGCCCCTCCTGGAACAAGATTACATGTGGGTGTGCATCAGAGTGCTGGTGGTGTTGAATTAGGAATTAAACCTCTTTGTCTTGATTCACTAGCATCTGGGGCAAAGCTCTGTGCTTCATTTTCTAGAGTTCATGGTCAGGCCCTGGCACAACAAGAATCCAATCTTTGGGCTGATGCTAAGCTTCCAAGCCTCACCATAACTCTTGGTGGCTCTCAAGACTATCCTGGCAGAAAGAGAGGGCTAGGAGGTCTCTCAGTGAAAGAGAAGCAAGGTTGTTCACATGTTTTAAATTATTTAGTTGCATCAAATATTCAGATTTGTGAGAACAATAGCAACTCTATTTAAAAACTCCAAACATGTGATGGGTGAACTCAATATATCCAAGCAGTTCCTAGCTTCCAGCCCACACTCCGGGAATATTCTAAGAGTTACTCAGGCTCATCTGGGTTACCCTCTAACTCTTGGGACTAGCTAAAGTGCAAGGACCATCCAAGGGCTGATGATATTTGGCATATGTTTTCCATAAAAGTAAATTTTAATGAGAGGTTTTATTGTGTCCTCTGCCTCACCTTCCAGAGAAGGGAAACATTCAACTTAGAAAATCAGGGTTGGGATGTTCACATGGAAGTCTTGATGAGTGAGTGAGGTGGGCGCGTGAGCTTAATCCCATGGAATTGTGCCTGTGAAGAATGTGTGTGAGTGTGTGTTTCTGTTTATAGAACTGCTGCTCTTCTCACGAAGATTCATTATTCTAGGTGACACTCCCTGTGACGCCTATGGAAGTTGTTCTGGAGTCTGAGGTCTGTGTCCTAAAAACAACCACCATTTATTAAACGCTTCTTATATGCCAGAGAAATACATATTTACATCTACATGTCTACATTATATTACCTAACATCTTCCCTCAAAAGACAATAAGCCAGGTATTATTATTCCCATTTTATAGATAAGAAAAGTGAGGCTCACAGATGTCATTCAAAATCATATCAAGGTCTGTCTGATTCCAAGCCTGGGGTTTCTAGCCACCATACAGCAATGTGTCTTCTCTAGCAAGTTTTAAAACTATCCTACATGAAATCTGGCAGTCCTGCCAAAACATTAAATGCTACTTTCCTCTCTATAAAGGTAACCTCTGGGGAGGCAAAGGGTGTGTGTGTAGGATTCCTGGGAAGCAGGCAAGGTTCTGTCTCTACTTTGGAAGTGGTTGCTCCGAATTGCTCACTTTGTGATAATCCATCAGGGTGTGCACATATGATTTGAGATTTTCTTGTGTTCGTTATACTTCAATAAAAACGATCTTAAAGATGATTCTTTCTGGCAGCTGATGATGGAGGGGAATCTTACTTCCTATAGTCAATGTGTTCTAATGAATCAACACGAAATTCTTGGGCCCTATTACATAGCAAACCTAAGCATAATACAAGCATGTTTATTCCCTGCCCCTTTACATAAAGGTTCTTAGGTGGATCACATTAAAAAATCATTCATAATAACAATATCATATGGGGGGGAATCAGCATTATATGAAAAGGAAAACTTTCTATACATACGTAACTCTCTTGGATCCCAGAAGGTTTGAGTGCAGTTTTTGCTCTCAGGATTCTTACAATCAAGCTGAAGAAACCACACATTCACAAGTAGTAAGTACACACTTGTTTTCAAATATATTGGAAGTTGTGGGAACAGGCTCTCTCCCAATTTGGTGGTAAAGGAAGTGAAATTCTTGTGGGCTGCTTCCTCTATTTCACATGTGGGTCACTGAGGTGGGAAAAGTCACACTAATCAATAATATGAAAATTTTGACTTCCAAGTCTTAAAGCCCCCAAATGAATATTTACATCTTTATAAGATGGTTTAAACTTGGAGAGACTTATATATCTAATTACCAGGATGCTATTATAATTGATTTGTAATTATGTTTCTTTGCTTGAATGCACTTTCTCTTGGGGCTAGATTCACAACCTCAAAGAATTATATCTTACTCTAGTTTACTTCAAGCTGCAATTGTTTTAAAACTTCCTGGCTGGGGTAGTTGTTATAAATTTCTCTCTTTCTCTCTATTTTTAGGGGTTCAGGACATGGAGGAAGAAGTCATGTGGACTATTCAAACTTACAGATGCACTTCTGTCAGTTGATTTTCTTTCACTGTGTCAGAAATAGCCAGTGTGGGGGCACCTGGGTGGCTCAGTTGGTTAAATGTCACCTAACTTTGGCTCAGGTCATGATCTTGCAGTTCATGAGTTCGAGCCCTGCATCGGGCTCTGTGCTGACAGATCAGAGCCTGGGGCCTGCTTTAGATTCTGTCTCCCTCTCTCTCTGCCCCTCACTGCTCACACTCTGTCCCTCTCTCTCATGAATAAATAAACATAAAAAAAAAAAGAAATAGCCAGTGTGATGTAGGCCAATGCATTTGGAACTTTAAGGATTGGTTTTTAAAAAATAGTTTATTGTCAAATTGGTTTCCATATAACACCCAGTGCTCTTTCCCACAAGTGCCCTCCTCTAAGGATTGTTTTAAAATACAAATTCAAATAGTAAGTCTTGGGTGGGGTCTCAGATTTCCCATTTTTAACACGCTCTCAAGTAAGGCCAGTGCTGCTGGCCTGTGGATCACACTTGCACAGAGAAAACGGTATTAGACTTGGAGTCATAGTTCCTGGCTTTTAGTACAGGAATGCCATTTATTACCTTGTTTTCTTGGACAAGTCACTTTACCTTCTGGACTTTAGTTTCCTCAAATATAAACTGTGTAACAAGGGGAAAAAGTGGATCGGATTATTTCAGAGCTTGCATTCATGGAATTTTTATTATTTATTTAAAGTTTATTTATTTGTTTAAATAATCTCTACACCCAATGTAGGGCTCAAACTCATGACTTCGGGATCAAGAGTCATATGCTCTCCTGACTGAGCCAGCCAGGAGCCCCACATTCATGCAATTTTTAGAGTGATATTTTGATTTAAATAATATCCGAGTATAGGACCAGCAATTTTTCAGGGTTTTAGCAAAGTAGGAAATATAAGGGCTCAATGAGGAGGGAAGAGAAACGGATGAGGCAATAATGACTTCTTGTGGCATATACAGGCTCTGATTCTTTCAAGGTGATGGATTTTGGATTAAAAGACTTGCCTAGAGAGCGGCTACTTTTCCCCAGCAATCACTTCAAGAGGAAACCTACATTATTGAGGACTGAGTTGCATAAGAAATTTGAATGAGGGAAACAAGAGATGAGTTACAGCTTTGAAATAAGCAAATGCTTTCTGGTGAGTTGTGGCTGGAGGGCAGCTTTCTGGAGCCAGGAGGGAGTCTTATTTGAAAATAACAATTTCTGCTGTAGATCATTTCTATGTCTAATTTCACCCAAGTTGGCCAGGAATTCAGGTCTGTGACCACAACTCCCAGACCTGACAGGGCCAGAGCTTGTGAAGCAAGGTGAGAGGACAAACAGCCAACCAGAAGGGTCACCGACGGACAAGGGTGCTCAGGGTACACAGGAGTTCAAATGGATCAGAGGCAAGAACCGCAAGCGAGAAAGGGACACAGGTGACTTAAATGAATGAACGGAGATCCTGACAATCTGAGCCTCTGGCGTCGGCCCCTCCCCCAATGTTTACGCAAACCTGTTTTGAGCAGCAAACAGGATCGAACAGAAAGGGCTCCCAGGCTCACAGATATGGACGGGTTTCTCTTTAAGTCCCAAAGCCAAGTCAGGGGAGTGGAGAGAACTCTTGTTGACGGCGCCCTCTCCCAGCGTTGAGATGGGGGCAGGGGACTGCCGGAGATTCTTACCTTATGCAGGACGTGCTCATTGAAGCTAGCCCCCCACTGGTAGGAGTCCAGTCTCTGCTGGTCCATGCCCGGCGTGGAGCCCACTGCTTCTCGCTTTCCAGCGTTCTGCGTCAGCGCTCTCAGAAGCTGGGTCCAGGCTCCCCTGGGTGCGGCAGGCTCCGGTCTAGCCCCGCGGGCCCGGCCGCATCCGGGTCAGCACTGGACAGCTCTCGCAGAGGTTGCGACGCTGTACCCGGGTCGCGGTGGGGGGTGGGCGGGCAGGCGGCGGCTCCCCTTCGCAACCGCGGCGTTTCAGCACCAGGAACAGCGATAACGTTCCCCCAACGCCCGGGACCGGAGTTCTGAGATCCCGTCCGCTCAGAATCCCCTGTCTTGTGACTCCAAGGTGCTGGCAGAGATGCAAGATTTCAGTCTAGGTGGTGGTCCGTGTGTATCTAGTTCAGCTA
The DNA here is from genome assembly GCF_006229205.1 of Suricata suricatta. Lineage (NCBI taxonomy): Eukaryota > Metazoa > Chordata > Mammalia > Carnivora > Herpestidae > Suricata > Suricata suricatta. The sequence continues at coordinate 52,499,270 of NC_043716.1, read as the reverse complement.
CCGGACTTCGGAGGCTCAGCGTCTGGCTGCGTTCCCAGGGCATTGCGGTTCCAAGAGCTCACTCTTCCTGATTCTCAGGGAACGAGCATCTCCGTCATACCGCGCGGCTCAGCTCTCCTCCCGTGTTTGCAGGGGCGAAGTCCTGTGATGCTGGCGCAGCTTCTGCTTTGGTCCCTGGACAGTTCCCTCCAGTATGTATGAGGTTCATAGATGATGGGCCTTGAGAGTCCTTGAGGTCCTGAATTATTTTGCAAAATTCTGCTTACCCGCATTTTCCCAGGGAGAGGGTCTAGAGCTTTAATCACACTCTCTAGCGTGCACGAGACCCACAAAAGGTAGGAACAACGGGCTCAGGAGAGGCAGAATGATGGTTTAATTAAGAGTCCAGGCTCCAGAGTTCAAATCTGGGCTCTGAAAATTATTAGTTGTATAACCTTGAGCAAGTTACTTAACCTTGCCTAAGTGTTCACAAAATAGAGATAATAATAGTACCTACCCTCTGGTGTTTTTCTGAGGATTTAGTAAGTTAATTCATGTAAATAGCTTAAAATGGTGCCTGACATATCTTAAGACTACAAAGAATGTTAACTATTTTGCTCTCTGGGCGGGGAGATGGGAAGCCCTGGCTAACTCATGTAAACACCAGGGGAGACCTTCTGTTGAGACCTTCCATTTGCAGTTACCTCACTATCTGGAAGAGGAGAGCAGGGGACTGGCCCCCGGGGAACTGGGGGCTGAGAATTTGGCTTTGGGGGTTTTCATATGATGAGCCTCGTGTTCAGCAGGAGGCTATCACTAGGCACAAATCCTATTCCCACTGCCATTGATCACTATGCAGGGAGAGGGCCAGGCCTAAGGTTAAAAGGATGTCTTTTACTCCTGAACTTCAGCTTCTTGAAATGGCCTTAGCCAAATCACTTCCGTCCTTTGGGATTATGTTTTCTCATAATCCACCATATTCCATAAATAAGTATGGAAATGTGTGCCTATCTCATTATTATTTTTTTCATGAACAGTAAATGAGAAAATGTACATGGAAGTTTTTCTTTTCTTTTAAACCATAAATAAAATCTCATTTATAAAGCATTCTTATTACTGGAGCCTGTAGATACTCAATGAGTAGTGATTAAATGAACAAATCCAGGGAACTGGTATGTTGGTGTGTCTGAGATTCTCATTAGGCTTATTATTGGGGTTCTTAACCTCAGGTGAATAGATAGACCCTTGGGGTCTTTAGGGAGTTGTGAACCTTTGAAAACATTATCAAAAGTTTTGCTTACATGCATTTTTCTGGGTACAAGTCCCAAAGATCTTATTATGCCCCAAAGTTGTCTATTCAGAAAAACTTATGGACTAACAGCTTGGAGAAGGTCTCATCCTAACTTCCTCTTGGGCTTCCTCACCATCCATGACTGTTGTAGATAAAAAGGTTCCAGAAGCCAATGGTTGTTTTGCCCTGAGTCTCACATTCCTGGGAAGGTTTACCCTTCTCAGGATCTGGTTCTGAGCTCTGAGGATTCAGAAACATGATTTAATCTGTTTGCTCAAGAGTTATGAATAGCACATATAATAGAGGATCCAAAGTGATCTGGAGTTGCTGACAGTAGACTACCCTGAGAAATGATATTTAAGCTGAAATCTGAAGAAAAAGTGGGCATCGATCAGATGAAAGGAGTGGTAGTGTGACTCTAGGAAAAGAGATCAGTGTGTACAAAAATGACATAGTTCAAGGAGATGAAAAAGACCAGGCTGACTGGAGCCAGAGAGAGCGGGAAGAAGGATGATGGGAGAAATCTCTAGGGAGGTAGATAAGGACCAGATCATGTGGGCTATGTTTAGGGTTTTGGACTCTATTTTAAGAACAATATGAAGCCATTGAAGACCTTTAAGTAGAGGAGTGATATGGTGAGATTTGGGATTTAAAGATACTATTTTTGTTGCTGTGTGCACTGGGAGCCAAGAATAAATTTACTCATTTTTCTTAATGATTTATAAAATATATTTATATATGAAGGACATTAATCTTTTCTGTCATAAATATTTTATTATTTTCTATAGATTTTTTCAATTATTAACTTTATGCTTTTGTCATACCATATTAACGTTTTTAATTTTTAAGTTTGGAGTGAGTAATGCATAGGCATTAGCCAGGCAGAGAATATCAGAAAACATATTGTTGAGTAAATAATAAAAGTAAAGGAAAACAATCACTATATTGTACACTTGAAACTAATATAACACTGTATGTTAACTATACTAGAATAAAATAAAAAACAAAAGAAGTGAAGGAAAATAGACATTCTTTAAGGAATGTGTCCATTTAAATGTAATAGGAAAAAGATCAATTTTCTTCATTCTAGGGCCCTTTATGTTCAAATAACTAAAACTACTTTAAAAAATGTTAATGTTTATTTATTTTGAGAGACCAAGAGAGACATAGCATGAGTGGAGGAGGAACAGAGAGAGAGGGAGACACAGAATCCGAAGCAGGCTTCAGGCTCTGGGCTGTCAGCAGAGAGCCTGATGTGGGGCTCAAACTCATGAACCATGAGATCATGACCTGAGCCAAAGTTGGATGCTTAACTGACTGAGCCACCCAAGCACCCCTGAACTAACTAATACTACTAATTTAAAATGACATACTTTGTGTGATTTTTGTTCTTTTAAATTTGCTAAGGTATGTTTTGTGATCTATCCTGGTGAATGTTTCAGGTGAATGTGAGAAGAATGTGTATTTTGTGATTGGATGGAGTAGTCTATAAATAACAATCAGATCGAGTTGATTGATAGTGCTCTTCAAGTCAACGATATATTGATTTTTGGCATGCTCGATATATCAGTTAGTGACAGAGGGTTTTGAAGTCTCCAACTATAATTGTGGATTCATCCTTTTCTCTTTTTTGTTCTGTTTTTGCTTTGTGTATTTTGACATTGTTTTTTAGATGCATACACATTTTTTTGAGAATTGACTCCTTTTCATTATTTAGTACCCTCTTTATTAGTGATAATTTTCTTTGTTTTAAAGTCCTCTTTGCCTGAAATTAATATAGTTAATCCAGTTTTCTTTTGATCAGTATTAAAATGGGATAACTCCCCATTCCTTTACTTTTAACGTATTCGTGTCTTTATATTTAAAATGGGTTTTTATAAGAGACTCTTAAATACGGAGAACAAACTGAGGGTTGCGGGGGGAGAGGGGAAAATGAGTGATGGGCATGGAGGAGGGCGCTTGTTGGGATGAGCACTGGACATTATATGGAAACCAACTTGACAATAAACTATAGTAAAATAAATATATAAATAAAATGGGTTTTGGTAGACAACATGTAGTTGTCTTTTTTTAAAAAAACATCCACTCTGATGATCTCTGTCATTTGATTGGCTTATTAAGCCATTCATATTTGGAGTATTATTGATATATTTGGATTAATGTCATGCGATGTGAATGTGTTTTTGTTTGTTTACTTATTTTTGAGAGAAGCAGGGGAGAGGCAGAGAGAGAGAGAGGGAGAGAATCCAAGCAGGCTGTGCAGAGCCCTATGTGTGGTGTGAACCCATGAACCATGAGGTCAAGACTGGAGGTGAAACCAAGAATTGGATGTTTAACCAAATGAGCCACCAGCCACCCCTCGAATTGCTTTTAAAGATTTAACTCTGGGGCTTCATCATATGCTCAAGGCTTATTTTTCAAGTTTTCTTCTATACAATCCCACAAACCTCTCAGCTACAGGGCTTTATTTTTCTGCTTTAATCTGACCTGGTTGCTTTCTGGGTCTGCTGCATGTTTGTAACTCTGACATTTCCCTTTAGCCTTATTCCTATGTGGCTTCAGTATTCCCTGTGGTTTAAACCTTCCTCTTTCTCAGTTAACTCCCTCATGAATTTGGCATACTTTTCTTGGTTTACTCTTTGTGGAAAGTATTTGAGGAAGCTACTTGAGAATGTACTGAAATAATCTCTTAAAATTATTTTTTATTTTTAAGCAATCTCTGCACCCAGCGTGGGGCTTAAACTCATAACCCCTAGACCACGAGTCATATGCTCTACTGATTGAGCCAGCCAGTCATTCCTCAAAAAACTTCTTAAAAAGGGAGCATGGAAGGTGGCCCTTCTGAGTCTTTGCATTTCTGAAAGTGTCCTTACTCTGTTCTTACTAGATTTCAGCTTGGTTTGGGATTCACAATGAAGACGATTTCCTATAAGACATTACTGAATTGTTTTCTGGTACACTAACAGGAGGTAGTATTGCTAATTTGAAGTGTTGCTAACAGAAGGTCTGTTGCAAGCCTAGTTCCTCAGCTTTGGAAATAGGCTGTTTCATTATTTATTGTTTTTGGCAGCTTTAAGGATCTTGTCTTAATTCATGATTTTCTGAAATTTTATGTTACTTTATATAATTGTATCCCTTTTTACATCTATTGTGCTGGGTGCTCAGTAGAAACTTTTTGTTCAAAGATGTGTGTCGCTTTTCCTCTCTGGGAAATTCTCTTGATTTACTTTTTTTTCTCCCCTTAATTATTACTATTATTTTCTGACGTTCCCAAGGTGTTGGGCTTTCTGGGTTGTTCTTTTTTTATTATTAAATAAAGAGGAGTTTATTTATTTATTTATTAAATAGGCTCCAAGCCCAACATTAGGCTTGAACTCAAGACCCTGAGATCAAGAGTCACACACTCTATGATCTGGGCTAGTCAGACATCCGTGTTCCTTTTGTTCTTTTGATTTTTAAATGTTTGTTTGTTTGTTTGTTTGTTTATTTTTGAGGGAGAGAGAGATCATTCAAGGAGGACAGGGGCAGAGAGAGGGAGAGAGAAATCCCAAGCAAGCTCCATGCTCAGTGCAGAGCCCAACATGGGGCTCAATCCCAGAAATATGAGATCATAACCTGAGCTGAAATCAAGAGTTGGAAGATCCACAAACTGAGTCACCCAGGTCCCCCCTTTTGCTCTTTTAAAAAATCTCACATTTTATATCTCATTGTCTATTTGTTTCATGAACTAAGACAGTTCCTCAATCTCAACTTTAAGTCCTCACATTATGTTTAAAAACTTTAGCAAGGTGTGCCTGAGTGGCTTACTTGGTTGAGTGTTGGATCTTGGCTCAGGTCATGATCTCACACTTTGTGAGTTTGAGCCCCACATCAAACTCACTGCTGTCAGAGCAGAGCCTGCTTTGTATTCTCTGTCCCCCTCTGTCTCTGCCCTTTGCCTGCTCATGCTCTCTATCAAAAATAAATTAGAAACATTAAAAAAAGTTTTAGCACAATTCCTTTCAATTTCCAAGAATTATTTATTTTTTGTTCTTAATTAAAATGTTTAAACTGTGATAAAATATACACAATATGAAATTTACCACCTTAAAAATTTTTAAAGTTTTATTTTCATTGATGTCTACACCCAATGTGAAGCTTGAATTCATGTCCTTGAGATTAAGAGCTGGATGTTTTACTGACTGAACCCACCAGGCTCCCCTGACTTTAATGATTTTTTAAAGCTTATTTATTTATTTTGAAAGAGACACATAGAGTATGAAAGGGGAAAGGGCAGAGAAAGAGGGAGAATCTCAAACAGGCTCTGCTGTCAGAGCAAAGCCTCTGTCGCGCTTGAACTCACAAAACCTTGAGATCATGACCTGAGTTGAAATCAAGAGTCTGAATCCTAACTCACTGAGCCACTCAGGCACCCCTTAATGATTTTTTCGTTTATTTATTTATTTTGAGTGAGAGAGAGAGAGAGAGAGTGAGCAAGTGAGCATGCAAGTTGGGGAGGGGTAGAGAGAGAGAGAGAGAGAGAGAGAGAGAGAGAGAGAGAGAGAGAATCCCAAGCAGGCTCTGCACTGTCAGCACGGACCCAGACACAGGACTCAAACTCATGAACCATGAGATCATGACCGGAGCCAAAATCAACAGTTGGATTCTCTTTAAATAGTTTGTTAACAAGTTGGTAAGAGTTGAACTCTCAACCGACTGAGCCACCCAGGCGCCCCACCTTAATGATTTTTAAGTGTGTTATTTGGTAATGTTAATTGCATTCACATTGTTATGAAACAATCTCCAGAACTCTTATCTTCAAAAAAAAAACCTGAACCCATTAGACAATAACTCTTTCTTTCCTGCCACCCCAGCCCCTGGTTACCACCATTCTACTTTCAGTCTCTGAATTTGACTACTCTAGGTAGCTCATTGGGATGGAATCACAGAGTATTTGTCTGTCACATAGAGTGTTTGTCTTTTTGTTACTGGCTTATTTCACTTAGCATAATATCTTCAAGACTCATCCATGTTGTAGCAGGTTCAGACTCTTCTTCCTTTTATTTTTTAAATGTTGTTATTTATTTTTGAGAAAGAGAGAGAGACAGCATGAGCAGGAGAGAGGCAGAGAGAGAGAGGGAGATACAGAATCTGACGTAGGCTCCAGGCTCTGAGCTGTCAGCATGGACCCTGACACCGGGATGGAACTCACGAACTGTGAGATCATGACCTGAGCTGAAGTTGAACGCTCAACTGTCTGAGCCACCCAGGAGTCCCAGACTCTTCTTCCTTTAAAAGCTGAATAATATTTCCATTGTATGTGTGTGCCAAATTTCTTTTTTCCCCCAGTTTTTGTTAATCTTTTTTAAAAAATTAAGTGTTAAATTTTAATTCCAATATAGTTAGCATACAATGCTATATGTAGTTAATATGTATGGTATTCAACAATTATATACATTACTCAGTGCTAGTGATAAGTATGCTTTTAATCCCCATGACCTATTTCACCCATCCCCAAACCAACCTCCTGTCTAATAAACATTAGTTATTCTCTCTATATAGTTAAGAGTCTGTTTCTTGGTTTCTCTCTCTTTTTTTTCTTTGATTGCTTTGTTCTTAAATTCCACATATCAGAGGAATCATATAGTATTTGTCTTTCTCTGACTGGCTTAGTTCACTTAGCATTCTACTCTCTAGCCCCATCCATGTTGTTGCAAATGGCAAGATTTCATTCATTTTTAATGGCTAAGTAATATTCCATCGTGTGTGTGTGTGTGTGTGTGTGTGTGTGTGTGTGTGTGTGATAACTTCTTTTATCCATTCATTTATCAATGGACACTTTGCTTCCATACTTTGGCTACTGTCAATGATGTTGCAATAAACATAGGAGTGCATACCACATTTCCAGCAACCATTGATGGGCACTTGGGTTGCTTCTACAGTTTGGCTCTTGTGACTAATGTGTCTGTGAACGTGGATGGACAAATATCTCTTCAAGACTCTGCTTTGAATTCTTTTGGGTAAATAGCCAGAAGTGAAATTGCTGAATCATATCGTAATTCTATTTTTAATTTTTTGAGGAACAATCATAGTCAATGCCTTCTTATACCTTTGTATTATGAAAGTGGTATCTTCTCAAATCTCCCTGTTTTAAAACTTCTCTCCTGTTCCTAAATGATTTCTACTTTGTTAGAGTCGGTTTTGCTATTTATTTTGTTTTTTTTCTTTTATTTTCAGATTTTTATAAAAGAATGCCTAAGGATTCTTGGTTACCTTCATGCTGAAGAATGAGGCATGGGAATGACTCTGAGATCTCTGTATGTGGGCAGGATATGCAGCAAGTTAAAGGTTTAGATGAGGGTCTGGGAGTTTGTGGTAAGTTGAAGAAGCCCTAACGCTGGAGTCAGCTGGATTGTCCTGGGAGCAGCGGCACCTATGTAACACGCCTAGTTGTCCCTGAACTAGACCCAACCTTTAAAAATTAACATTTATTGAACATTTAATATGTGCCAGACATTATGTTATCTTAAAATTTTTTTTTAATGTTTAGTTTTGAGAGACAGACAGAGCATGACTGGGGGAGGGGCAGAGACAGAGGGAGACACAGAATCCCAAGCAGGTTCCAGTCTCTGAGCTGTCAGCACAAGCCCAATGTGAGGCTTGAAACTCATAAACCGTGAGATCATGACTTGAGCCAAAGTCGGATGCTTAACCAACTGAGCCACCCAGGCGCCCCAGACTCTCCTTCCTTTAAAAAAATTTTTTATCTTTAATTCATTTTTGAGATAAAGCATGAGCAGGGAGGGGGAGAAAGTGAGACGCAGAATCCGAAGCAGGCTCCAGGCTCCAAGCTGTCAGCACAGAGCCCGATGTGGGATTTGAACTCATGAACTGTGAGATCATGACCTGAGCTGAAATTGGATGCTTAACCGACTGAGCCATCCGGGTGCCCCAAGACTCCTTCCTTTGAAGTCTGACTCATTTAATCGGACTAGTAATCCTGTAAAATAGTTATTGTTGTATCTATTTTACAGAAATGGAAACAGGGTCAGAGAGTTTTAGAAAGCTCACATAGGAGGCTGGAATTGAACCTAGGAACATGTGACTTCAGATTCTGTACTCTTAAGCAATATGCTACGTTGATTCTGAAATTTTGAGCGGAACCTCATGTGAGGATTAAGTGGCAGTTTCGTTTTGGGTCACTAAGGAAATAATCTATAAACTGTAGCAACGAATGTGAAACAAGAGAATGGTTGAGTTCAATGGATTTGATGAAAATATACAGAATCAATTCTACAAGGATTTAATGCTGCAGGAAGTTGTAAAATGGAGGGATGGGATGGGTTTTCTAGCACTAAAGACCCAGCAACACCTCTCTTCTATCGAAAGGCTCGGCGCTGCTCCCACGGCTAAGCTCTGGGCTCTTAAAGTGAGTGAGAAGTGCACCTCAGGGAAGGCGCAGCCTCTACATGCAGCCACCTGCCCTCTCCTCACCCGGCAAAGCTTGGTAGGGATAGAAATGATGAGTCATAGTGACCTAGGAGGAACAATGGTGCTGTCCCCTTCCCTTGGGATTTCAGAGAAGATGGTTCCTTCCCTCTCTCTTTCACTTATGCGTTTATTCCTAGCCAGGCGCTGTGGTAGGTGCTGGGAATAAACAGATAAAAGAGCCACAGTTCCTGCCTCTGAAGAGCTGACAGCCTACTAGGCATGATGAAGAGGTATATATACCACGTGACAAGCGCCATGATGGGATGTAAGGGAGACGGTATGGAGCAGTGGTTAAAAACCAGTGGAGCCATCAGACACAGGTCTGAATTCTAGCTCTGCCATTTTTCGTCTTTGCCACTTGATATATTAATTCACTTTGCTAACCTTCACTTTCCTCCTTCATTGGGTTATTGTGAGGAGTACATGAAATAAGGAAAGAGAACTGCTCATCCCAATGCTTGGTACATACTGAGTGCTCAATCTGGGGGGTTGTGATTGTGGATAATACGGACAGGGTGTGCTGTAGGTGTGGAGAAGGGGGTGTGCTCTCCGCCTGGAGGCGAGGGGGAGGATGGGAGGCAGGGAGGACTTCACTCAGGAAGGGGTCTCCAAGCACCAACTCTTCTTTCCTGAGAGTGGCCCCCAAATCGTGTCTTCCCTTGTCCTAGCGCCCCAAGGAGTCACATTGGTGAAGTTGACAAACAGCTTTCAATAAGCGAAAATCTCTACAAGGTCAGGTGGGCAACTCTCGGTGGTACTAGATTCTTGCTGCCTTGTCTTGTCTAGTTTCTTTATTGGACACTTTCTGGGAGAGACAAGGATGACTAATGAGTGAATGAACTTTTATTACGACCATCATGTGCCTGGCTTTTTTGCATATATTATCTAATTTAACCTTACTCAGCAATCCTCTGGAGAAGACCACTCTTCTTCACATTATATGGACAGTGGGAGTGAGGCTCAGGGACATTAAGCTAATCATCAAGATTGAGCAGGTGGCAGGCGGAGCTGAGATTGAGACCCCGTCAGTGTAGCCCCAAGTTGATAGGTTTTCCACAGCATGCAGCTGCCTTTTTCACATGGAATCCTCAACCAAGAGTTGTGGTTCAGGAAGGGACTGTGGAGATTCATTCAGTGCTTTTAGCTCCATAGATGGAAAAATGCCGTGGCATAGAGGACTTTTTTTTTTCCAAAAAATTTTAAATGTTTTTTAAATTTATTTTTGAGAGACAAAGAGCGACAGTGCGAGCAGGGGAGGGTCAGAGAGAGAGGGAGACACAGAATCGGAAGCAGGCTCCAGGCTATGAGCTAGCTGTCAGCACAGAGCCCGACGCATGGCCCGAACCCACAAACCGTGAGATCATGACCTGAGCCGAAGTCAGACGCTCAACCGACTGAGCCACCCAGGCACCCCATAGAGGGCTTTTAAAACTCTAAATTTCAACCTTTTATGCCTCTCGGTTAGGGTTGGGAGGAGGGAGAGCAGAGAGTTTTCCTCTCCAGGGGAGCCTAAGTACCTGGTGGTATCACCACATTGGTGCCAACACGCCATTACCGGTGCATAATGGGAATGCCACAAAGCACAGAGCAGTGTTCCAGTGCCTCTCTTACCAGGAGCCTGGGGAAGTATGACAACTCCCACAGGCTAGGACTCCACACACTGGTGGTCCTTCTAGTGGTCGTTAGTACTGAGCTCTCTCCTGCCTCACCTGCAAGCCAGCAACTGTCAACCGTGGGACAAACTGAGCATCCAGGCTGGCACAGCCCCTCTACTGAGCTCAAAGTTCTTTGCAGCTCACATTCTCCATCTTGTGGACATTTATCCCTGGCAGATCTCAGAAGCTGGTAACTGTGCAGGAGAACTGCTAAGCTTATGGTTCAGGGAGATGAGCTTCTTTTGCCCGATATGCAGGGAAGCTCGGACAAAATGAGAAACTTTACTTGTTTTCTTCCTAGCCACCCCTTATGCTTTATCTCCTTTCTGTGTAGCTTAAACACTTTTCCGCATAAAAATGATTTTTTTCCATAGTCAACAGCCGGTGTGTGTGTGTGTGTGTGTGGTGTGTGCGCACGCGCGTGCATGCGTGAGCATGTGCAGCTCTGTGTGGGAGGCACCATATTTTTGAGGATCTGTCTGCTGGAAACACACCCCACTTGGCCATGATCCTATTCTGGCAGGCCCTCTTACATAACCTGCCACCTCTTCAGGTGTTTTCCAGAAGAGGCAGAAGATACTCGGGGCACAGAGTTGAGCATCAAAACTTGGAAAATAGAATTGAATCCTTCCTTCCATGACCTGATAATGCAAGAATACTAAGCCATTTATGCATCTGTTAGCCAATTTTTTCTTTATTTTTTATTTGAGAGAGAGAGAGAGAGAGAGAGAGAGAGAGAGAGAGAGAGAGAGAGATTCTTAAGTAGGCTCCATGCTCAGCACAGAACCAACACGGGGCTCTATCCCACAAGCCTGGGATCATGACCTGAGCCAAAATCAAGATTTGGATGCTCAACTGACTGAGCCACCCAGGTCCCCTGCCAATTTTTTTCTTTAAATTGGACCTTAGGGTGCATGGAATTGGAATAATCAAAATAATTGAACTCTAATACACTCATCACACTTATCCACAAATGGTTCTTCTTTCTCTTCCCTTCCTTCCCTCCCTCCCTTCGTTCTCACATAATAAGAACCTAAAGCAAAATCTAGGATCTTAACAATAACCTACATTTAACCATATTTCCATCCCTCACCCCACCCATCTCTCTTTCTGAGGTTGTGATCATCTTGATTCCTATGCCCATTACTCCATCTTTTTAGGTAGTTTTGTTGCATTTATATGCATTTCTAAAAATACATCTTTTATTTTAATTTTTTTGACTTAGAATTATATTGCTAAGTGTCTTCATTTTGCATGTTGCTGTAAGTTGTTGTTTTGAGTGTTGTGTATGTTTGGTTGAGTAAATAGGTTGCAAATTTTTCATTTGTTCTCTCACTGCAGGAGGCACCTGGGCTGTCCCTGGTTTTTATTTGCTGTGGGCAGCACTGCTGTGAGCTTTCTCCTACACGTCTTTAGTACATGTGTGAACATTTGTCTTTATTTCTCTGTCTTCAAAGCATTTATTCACACCCACTGCATGTTCTGTCCTGGTCTTGGTGGAGAGTGTGGCATTCCTCATGTCAAACCAGGCTGGGGAATGGGGTGTCTGGTTGGCTCAGTCGGTAGAACATGTGAATCTTCACCTTGGGGTGGTGAGTTTTTTTATTTTTTAATTATTATTATTTTTTTAATGTCTCTTATTTATTTTTGAGAGAAGAGAGAGACAGGGTGAGCAGGGGAGGATCCGAGAGAGAGAGAGAGAGAGAGAGAGAGAGAGAGAGAGAGAGAGAGAGAGATACAGAATCCGAAGCCAGCTCCAGGCTCTGAGCTAGCTGTCAGCACACAGCCCGACGTGGGGCTCAAACCCATGAACCATGAGATCATGACCTGAGCTGAAGCCAGACACTTAACTGACTAAGCCACCCAGGCGCCCCAAGGTGGTGAGTTAGAGATTCCTTAAAAATATAAAATAATGAAAACAACAGATTGGTTCTTTAAAAAATGTTAGGGGATTAGGCTGCAAGGCATTCTGCCAGAAAGGGACATGACATATTGAAACAAACCTGGGGTTTTGGTTCAGATTGATTTGATTTAAGGTCCACCTGGGCCACTTACCAGGTCTGTGAATTGGGCAATGTTATGACATCTTTGAGTCCCAGATTTGTCATTTTTATTTTATTTTTTAAAAATGTTTTAATGTTTTATTTATTTTTGATACAGAGAGAGACAGAGCATGAGAGGGGGAGGGACAGAGAGAGGAGACACAGACCCGAAGCAGCTCCAGGATCTGAGCTAGCCGTCAGCACAGAGCCCAACGTGGGGCTCGAACCCATGAATGTGAGATCTGACCTGAGCTGAAGTCGGAGGCTTAACCGACTGAGCCACCCAGGGGCCCCAGTTTTGTCATTTTTAAAAAAAAGGTTATTGGGGAGCCTGGGTGGCTCAGTAAGTAAAGTGTCTGGCTTCGGCTCAGGTCATGATCTCCCGGTTTGTAGGTTCGAGCCCTGCGTCAGGCTCTGTGCTGACAGCTAGCTCAGATCCTGGAATCTGCTTCAGATTCTGCGTCTCCCTCTCTCTCTGACCACCCCCCCCCCCCCCCGCTCACACTGTCTCTGTCTCTCAAAAATAAATAAAAAACGTTAAAAAATGTTTATTTATTTGTTTTGAGAGAGAAAGAGTGCGCACACACATGCACAAGTGAGGATAGGGCAGGGAGAGAGGGAGAGAGAGAATCTCAAGTAGGCTCCATATTGTCAGCTGATATGGGGCTTGATCTCACCCACTGAGAATCAAAATCAAGGGTCAGACACACAACTGACTGAGCCACTCAGGCATCCTTCAGGTTTGTAATTTCTTTAAACCTATTTTTAATGTTTTTGTATATTTTTGAGGGAGAGACAGAGAGAGCAAGTGGGGGAGGGGCAGAGAGAGAAGGTGGTAGAGGATCCAAAGTGGGCTCTGTGCTGACAGCAGAGGGTCCAGTGTGGGGCCTGAACTCCCACACCACGAGATCGTGACCTGAGCAGAAGTCAGATGCTTAACCGACGAGCCACCCAGGCACCCCTCAGTTTTGTCATTTTTAAAATGGGGAGCAATAAGACCTCTTGACAGGGTTGTGAGGAATAAATGGGGAGAAGGATGCTTGACAGATAGTTGGTGCTCAATCCATGGGAGCTGCTATTAACCTGAAATGTAATGTGAGCTCCTTGCCAGGCCGAGTGTCCATTCGGCAAGAACCCCATAGGGGAGACTTGAATAACTGACTTGGAGGGAAGCAGTGTATGAGTGTTTCCCCACAGAGACTTCAGGTGAGTCTCCTCAGGACTGGGGAGTTTGGGTGCCCTTATCAAAAATATGGATTTCCACTGGCTTTCTGAATAAGCATCTCTTGGGGTGACACTTGGGAATCTGCATGACTAGAATGTTCTGTGGGTGAGTCTGACATGGAGACAAGTTTAGGAACTACTGGGTTAGTGGCTTCTAACATCCCTTTTAACCTTTGTGCTTTAAGGAACTGTTCAGGAAGGCTTTCAGTTTCCCAAGAGAGGTTAGGATCTCTGGGGGGCAGTAGGATGATACTGAAGGGAATTAAGAAGACCATCTAGATTTCTTAGGAGAGGAGGGAGGACATGAGCCAGACAGCCACATGAGGCCACTCTAGGGAGTGCCTTTTGTATAGAATACAGTGGGAATGACCCCCAGCCCCTCGGAGCCCAGCATAGTGCTCTATAGGATGCATCCTCCTGGGGGTGCCTGGGGGGCTCAGTCGGTTGAGCATCCGACTCCGGCTCAGGTCATGATCTCATGGTTCATGGGTTCAGGCTCCGCTTTGGGCTCTGTGCTGACAGCTCAGAGCCTGGAGCCTGTCTTTGGGTTCTGTGTCTCTCTCTCTTTCTGACCCTCCCCTGCTCATGCTCTCTCTCTCTCTCAAAAATAAAGAAAACATAAAAAAAAAGATGCATTCTCCTGAAACAGTGCAACATATTCCTATGTTTCTACTTAGGAAAAATGTCTACTTATATTATTTTTCTCTAGAGATAGACTAACTGGCTTTGCATCTGGATTCATCCCTTACTGTTTTGTGACTTTGGGCATGTCACTACAACTTCTCTGCGACTCAGTTACCTCATCTGTAAGACCTGGATGATAATAATATATACTGCCCAGGGCTGTTGTAAGGATAAAATGGGTTAATATATAAGACTTAATAAAAAAGCTCCTGTAGTGTCTTGCACCTTGAAAGAGAAAGGTTGGTGTTACTTCTTTCATTATCACCACCACCACCACCACCACCATCATCACCGTCAATCACTATTCTGTCATACATTTCATGTATAGGATTCTATGTATGATCATCTAAAAATGCAACCAGTCCTGGGGTGCCTGGGTGGCTCAGTCGGTTGAGCGTTGACTTTGGCTTAGGTCATGATCTTGTGATTTGCGGGTTTGAGGCCCAGCTCAGGCTCTGGGCTGACAGCTTGGAGACTGGAGCCTGTTTTGGATGCTGTGTCTCCCTCTCTCTCTCTTTACTCCTCCCCTCCCCTTCTCAAAAATAAAATAAACATTAAGAAAAAACATTTTAATGCATCCAGGCTGTTTAGAAAATAATAAAATAAGGAAAGGAATTTTGAGCAAGGAAATATAGTATTTCTGAGTAGAATATAAAGATGCAAAAGATTGCTAGTTAATAGCCAAATATTTGTTCTTTCCTGGTTTTACAGCAATAGAAGTTTTAGCGAGGCACATGGCTAGGGAGTAAAAAAAACAAATCACATTTCCCAGCCTCCTTGCAGGTTGGTGTGGTGACATAACCAAGCACTTGCCAAGAGGAGGTGGGAGTGGAAGCCATGTTTGTAACTTCTGAGTCATGCCCTTAAGAAGAAAGGAGCAAGTTCTCTCCTTCCCTTCTTCTCTTTCTCTTCCTGGGAAGTGAAAGTGGTGGGAGAAGGTGAAGCAGCCACCTTAGACCTTGAAATGGGAGCCAGGTCTTGAAGATCACAGAGCCATGGGTGAGAAGGGCCCTGAGACCCAGGGGGCTGCCTTGTCAGCTTTGGGCTGCTTACCTTTGGATGTCAGAGGAAAGATAAACACACATTTTTGTCTTGTCTATACTATTGTTACATTGGCTCTTAACACAATAGCTGAATTGGTATCCTACATCATGTAGTTGTTATGTATATAAAAAGTAAACATCCTACCAGGTGGTAAAAGAGCAAAGGAGTAGGTAAGAAAGGAAGACAAAATACTTATTTGAGTGATGTAAAGATAGAAATATGGGGATGGAAGAATGGGAACAGGTCTAAGGGGAGGCAAGAGAGGTGGCTAGGGACAATTACTTTCAGGGTCATCCAAGATTTCTTAAATTTTTTGCCCTGGGTGCCTCTCTTTAGTTCCTAACCATGGAAGGAAAAGAGGGGGGGAGGAGAGAGGGATCAGAATTGGGAAGAGGTTTGATAGTAACATGGAAAAAGAGGAGAGAGTGGGGTGAACTTGGTGGAGAGGAATTAGAGGAGAAAGAAGGTAGAGGGGAAAGGGGAAAAGGAAGGAGTAAGGGTAATCTTCAACTTACTGGTTCAACATGAAAGTTTTTAATTCAGGAAGACTATTCCTTTACATTTGATATTTTATTAGTGGGAATAGATAGAAGGTCTTATTTGATCTACCAGCTCTAAAAATTAGGGATAGACAGGGAGAAAAACACTGTTGAAAAAACTAAACGAGGAGGATGTGACAAAGGACAGGAATGTGTGACAGTCAGGTGAGTGTCAGCAGCCTGACACCCTCACAGCCAAATTTGAAGTGAGGCCACAGGGTATTGGTTGTGGCTGAATGAGAGGCAAACCTATTTTTATGAGAGATCTGCAGAGGAACTTCGGTCACACATTCTCCCCATTTGCAGGAGTCCAGTGCATGTGTCAGCGCTTTTGTGTTTTGTTCTGTCCTCTCTCGTACCACAGTGTGCCTGGTGGTCAATGACTGTGAGACACATTAAATAAAGCCAGTCTGGAAAAAATCCCCAGATTCTAGCACTGCCTATGTCTCATATGTATCCAGTCATCAACGACCTCATTGCCTGCCTTGAAATTTTCCTATAGCCCAAGGCATGGAGAAAGGGGGTTCCAGACTTCAGGGAGGGCTCGTGGGGATAGAGGGCAGCCCACTGGATGTTGCAATTGTCTGGAATTGCTGTTTGGTCCACAGTTAATGGTTATGCCCCAAAGCATAATTTAAATAGGGCTTTGTTTCCTTCAGAGAGATGGGAGAGAGTCTTGGTAGGAATGAAGGTAGATGGTAGTAGATATAGGAGAAGAGACAATTTTTTTCCTTAGGGAAAGGCCCTAAGAAAGGGGTCTTGCCTTGAGGTCTCTTTCCACACTGAGATTCTTCCAGTAGGAAAGCTCTGTGATTCTCTTATCACTGTGTTCTTGAGTGCCTACTGTGCTCAGGGAGCTATGTGGTGTGGAGTCATTTGTCCACATGCTCTACCTGCCCCAGGAGATTGTTGACTCGTTGAGAGCAGTACCCAGGCCGGCTTCTTCATTGCCTCCATCAGAGCACTCAGATACGCCTTATCCTTTGGATAAATAATGATTACATAAGATGCAATGACAAGACACAGGCAATAAGTACTCTTGGTATGTGTTGAGAATCCATCCTGGTCACAGAACTTGGTTTGGGCTGTAAAGAAGGCTTCCTGGGTATTTTTGTTTATCATGGAAATGTTGGCTTTTTGTTTTCCCTCTTATTTCCAGAAATGCTTTCAGCCTCACAAGACTAAATCATCAATCAACATTTACTCTCCAGATACTGTCCTATGCCAGACACACAGGATGCACTTAATAACCTCTTTATTTAGTTTATGCTTCAGGTAGAAGACAGATGAGAAAGATTTCTCCCATCTATCAATTCCTGCTTCTGCATTCTATTTGGAAAAACAACTCTCAATTAAAAAATAAGCATATTTAAGGATTGTTTTCTTGGAAACTTAGGAATGAAAGGATATTAAGAAATTAGTTCTCCTAAGGAAAATGGTCATGATGGAAAAAAAGGAGACAATTTGTATAATAGGATCTCAATTTCAGAAAAACAATATACATCTAAAATAAATAGGGAAGTCCTATTACCAGAATATTAGCAGTGAGGCCATTGGATTGTGGTGTTTTTTACTTTCTGCCTTCTGGATCTTGAAAAATTTCTATAGTGAATATATGTTACATTTAAATCAGGAAACAAGAATTAAAAAATAACTAAAGAAATTCTCTTAGCTGGGTAGGGGGCACACAGATGTGCATTTTATTATTATTTATCATTTATTTATAGGTTATACATACCTTGTATAAAATACTTAACAGTCCCTTTTTTTTTTCAATTGCAGAACCTCTTGTTTAAATAAAATTTAATCTGGATGCTATCTTAATTAAAACAAGGGGTTACCTGGAGGTTAGCCTAACATATGATCTATCCTAGAGAAGGTTCCATATGTATTGGAGAAAAGTATGTATTCTGCTGCTGTTGTAGGGAATGTTCTGTATGTCTGTTGGGTCCATTTGGTTCAAGTCCAATGTTTCCTTCATAAACTTAGATGTCTAAGTCTCTCCTCAGGTTTGGGGAGCTTCAGCTATTTCTTTTTTTTTTTAATTAAAAAACTTTTTTTTTAATGTTTTTTATTTATTTTTGAGAGACAGAGAGAGACAGCACCAGCAGGGGAGGGTCAGAGAGAGAGGGAGACACAGAATCTGAAGCAGGTTCCAGGCTCTGAGCTAGCTGTCAGCACAGAGCCTGACATGGTGCTCGAACCCATGGACCGTGAGATCATGACCTGAGCTGAAGCCGGATGCGTAACCGACCGAGCCACCCAGGTGCTCCTCAGCTATTTCTTTAAATACACTTTTGACCTCCTTCTATCTCTTTTCTCTTTATGCAACTCCAGTTATTCTGATGTTTGTATTTCTGATGAGGTCTCATAGATCATGTGGTATTTCTTTGCTCTTTTTCATTTTTATCTCTTTGCTCTCTTCCGAGATTATTTCAAAATCTCTATTCTGTAAATCAGTAATTCTGTCTTCTGTCTGGTCTATTCTCCTGTGATGCTCTTGTATTGCATTTTAAGATTTTATTCACTGAATTCTTCAGCTGCAGAATTTCTTTTTTTTTCTTTTATAGTTTATTATCAAGTTGGTTTCCATAAAATACCCAGTGCTCATCCCAAAAAGTGCCCTCTTCTGTGCCCATCACCCCAGTTCCAGAATTTCTATTTGATTCTTTTAAAAAAATGATTTCGATCCTTTCTTTATTTTATTTTTTTATGCTCTTTTTATTTATTTTGAGAGACAGAGAGTGCACGTGTGCATGCAAGCAGGGGAGGGGCAGAGAGAGCGCGTGCATCCCAAGCAGGCTCCATGCTCAGTGTGGAGCTGGATGAGAGACTTGATCCCATGACTGTGAGATCACAGCCTGAGCTGAAATAAACAGTTGGACGCTTAACCGACTGATCCACCCAGACACACCTGATTTCTTTCCCCTCTTTACTTTTCTTATTTTGTGCACATACTGTTTCCCCAATTTTGTTCAATTGTTTTCCTGTGCTTTCTTGAGACCTTAAAGCAACTGTTTCAAAGTCTTTATTAGGTAGATTGCAGAATTTTGTGTCTTTGAGTTTGGTTACTAAAGATTACTGTTTTCTTTTGATGAGGTCACGTGTCCTTTATTCTTCATGTTCTTTGGAGATTTGTGTTGGTATTTTCTCATTTGAAGTAGCAATCACTTCCAATCTTTACTAATTGGCTTCAGGTAGGAGATATTTTCATTGGTTCTCTTCTGTCTGGGACTTTCTCCAACCTGGTATGGATACACCTACTTCCTGCTTCTTGCTCCCTTTTGTGGCAGAATTCACAGGTTGGTAGGTCTTCTATCTTACAAGGCACTGGCTGTTGGAAGCCTCTTTTCTTTTCCAGAAGGTGGCGCTATAGCTCAAGTTTGTAGATTTCATTTCCCATAGGGCTAGGCTTGTTTTCTGAGTGCACTCTTTCCTGGTCTACCAGAGGCTGCCCTTGCCACCACACTTGGGAGTTTGCCCAACGAACTGGCTGCAGGGTGGGTGGGAAAGTATAGGTGTAACACCTGGGGTCTTCAGGGTTCCCACAGTCCAGTCTGTGGAATCCTGGGTCATGTTTTCTCATTAGCTCATAGGGGAGTTTCCTGTTAAAGTCCTGAATGCAGTCAGCAAGGACCACATCCCTTTAATGTCCTTTGATATTCTTATCTGCCTCTTTCCTGGTTTCTTCCCTGGCCCCTGTCAGGGTTGTTGCAGGAGGGAAATGGGTTTTCCCAGCGTGACCCACACGCTGGAGAAGGTAGGCACTCACTCACCCTCTCCCTTTTCCGCTCGGGAGAGGTCGCTGCAGACTAATTCAGCCCCACAGTCTGCTGCCTTGAGGGAGGAGTTGTGCTGGCAAAGTTGCTCCTATCCTCTTTGATGTGTCCACTTTTGTATTTTTTCCCCTCCACTGGAGTGCTGGAATCTCTCCTTGGGAAGCCTAGGCTTCTTCAAAAGCTCCTATCCATCGGTATCTGCCCACTAGCACTCCCCAGACGGGCCCCGAATGTAGCTGGGGAGGGTGGGGGCTAGCTCATTGGTACTGTTCGTTCTGCAGTCCTTACCAAGGTCTGTCTGCCTATTACTCATTGCACAGATGGGCAAGAGTCTGTCCTCCTGGGTCTCTTGGTGTATGGTACTGGACTCCACAACTTCCACAGAAACACTATTGTTTGTGGACACATGCCAATTTTTAGTTGTTAAAGTGGGGGGGGGAGGGTAGAAAGAAGAGATGTCACATGCCCCCATGATGCTCTCATTTTTTTTAAGTTTATTTATTTTAGAGAATAGGAGAGCACATGTGCACAGAGGAGGGGCGGAGAGAGAGGGAGAGAGAATCCCAAGCAGGTTCTGCACTGTTATTGCAGAGCCTGATGCAGGGCTCAAACTCATGAACCAACTGTGAGACATATCCTGAGCCAAAATCAAGAGTCGGATACCCAATCGACAGAGCCACCCAAGCACCCTGCACTATCTAATGTCCTTTTATCACTAATGATATATTCCTTTGTATGATGCACCAAGGGGCGTTTATCCATTCACTTATTGAAGGACATTTGGATTGCTTCCAATTTGTGGCAATCATGAATAAAACCGCTATAAACATTTGTGTTCAAGGTGCTCTTTTAGCACTCCAAGGAGACCCTACAACTAGCCCTTGCGGTCTGTGACACACTGATTTCTTTTCCATGGCCACAGTGCTGTTGGTGGTTTTTCAGCTTACAAGAGCAGAAGAAACCTGCCATACTATTGTTTCCTAGCACTTGCTTGCCAAACATTTGCTTCTCAGTTTCTTAAAAAAAAGAAAAGAAAAGAAAGAAAGTCAGCAGAATAAAAAATGATTAGGATTATGAATGGAAACCACAATAATGAGAAACCAGAAGTAAGAGAGTGTAGTCTTCTGTCTCTGCAGGGTAGGCCCAGATGGAGTCCAACATGACTGGGTTGTGTAGATGGAAGAAGTGAGTTTTGTGGCCAGAACCATGAATCTGTTTGTGGTCACCTTCCTTTTCTTTCTCCCCAGTGCCCCAGGCTGATGGAGAAGTGAGTAAAAATGGTAAGTATCAGGGATAACAATTGAAATGGCAAAGATTTTCAGTTTATTTCTACACCCATTCATAGGTGCTTAGTAGAACTGATAAAATCAATGGTGTTATTTCAGTGATCATTAATTCCCACCACCCTCACTTGCATACAACATTTTTTAAAGTTTTATTTTGAAATTTTAGATGATACAGCATTTTGCAGTTTGCAAAGGACTTTCTACTCATCAACTCATTTATCTCTCATGGCAACTAGATGAGAAAAATGAGATAGATCAGAAAGCTGAGGCTCAGAGTTTACTTGACCTGCCCAAGGTCAGTTAGTGAGTGAATGGCATTGCTGAGAGTAGAACACAGGAATTTTGACTCCCAATCCAGTGCTCTTCCCAACTGCTTGAGTTCAGGGACAATTGAGGAAAGTGGAGAGACCAGTGGATATGAATGGAGTGGTGAGGACAGCATTAGGGGAGCATACACAGAGAAAGGTGCTCGGGAGGTGGTGGCAGGTGGTAGACAAGGATAGGCAAGAGTCTCTTGCTTTTAGGCTGAGCTTGGTGGGTGGTCTCAGATTAGTGGACATCACCATGCTTCATGGCAGAACTTAGCTTTGATGGAAGAGAACTCAATTTTGCTTTGTTTTTCTTTCTATTTAATCACTTTATTTCGTTAAAATGTGCTTATTAAAAATTTTTAATGTTTATTGATTTTTGAAAGAGAGAGAGACAGAGCTTGAGTGGGGAAGGGGCAGAGAGAGGAAGACACAGAATCCGAAGCAGGCTGCAGGCTCTGAGCTGTCAGCACAGAGCCCAACATGGGGCTCGAACCCACGGACTATGAGATCATGACCTGAGCAGAAGTTGGACGCTCAACCGACTGAGCCACCCAGATGCCCCTATTTAATTTTTTCAGTAGGCTTCACAACCAGCATGTAGCCCAGTGCAGGCTTGAACTCAAAACTCTAAGACCAACACGTGAGCTGAGATCGAGAGTCAGACACTTAATTGACGGAGGCACCCAGGTACCCCTTATCTGATTTTTTCCCCATAATATTTTATTGTCAAATTGTTTTCCGTATAACACCCAGTGCTCTTCCCCTTAAGTGCCCTCCACCATCACCACCACCTCTTTTCCCCCCTCCCCCTTCCCCTTCAACTCTCAGTTCATTTTCAGCATTCAATAGTCTCTCAAGTTTTGCATCCCTCTCTCTCCCCAACTCTCTCTCCCTCCTCCGTTCCCCCTGGCTCTCCATTAGGTCTCTTCTGTTTTCCTGCTAGACCTATGAGTGCAAACATATGGTTTCTGTCCTTCTCTGCCTGGCTTACTTCACTCAGCATGACAC
>NC_043716.1:52465741-52476858 GCF_006229205.1 Suricata suricatta | reverse complement strand
TTGCTGGGTCATAAGAGAGTTCTATGGATAGTTTTTTGAGGAACCTCCACACTGTTTTCCAGAGCGGGTGTACCAGTTTACATTGCCACCAACAGTGTAGGAGGGTGCCCATCTCTCCACACCCTCGCCAGCATCTATAGTCTCCAAGAGACTGATTTCTAAGCCAGGTTTCCAATTTATTTATTTGTGATGGGAAGTATTTGCGGTGTGAAAGCTGATGATCTTTACTTACCAAGCGGAAGGTCTGTTTAGGAGATCAAACGATCAATCTGGACATTGCTCGATGAAAATAGAATAACCAGGAATGGGTACTGTCAAAAGTCACCTAGGTCAAGCTGATTTGGTCTGCTTTGTTTCTTTAACGGTGTTCTACGTTTGTCTCAGTAATAGGCCTTTCACTAACATGTTGTTACTCCCAACCATTTTTTTTCTGGATTCTTTTATGGTTATTAGATATGATTGCCCTGTCACATTCAGCCTTGTGACCTACAGACAGTGCTTGGGGCTGAGACAGATGTTGATTCTGGAATCTGGTGACCAGCATTTGAATCCCAACCCTGTCACTCATTATGACTCATGCATATGCTTAACCTGCTTCTTCTATAACTGGGGCTGAGACTATTTCTGAAGAAATTCCCTACGGCTCTTGGCCACAACCACATACAAAATGAGAATGAGGATCACCCCAGCCTGGACTATGATGGAACTAGTCAGAAATGCATGTTAGTAGATAAAGAACAGATAAAACACGGGATCTGGAATGATGGAAAAGTCCACATCGGTCAAGAGGAATGATCTTCAGCTTCCTAGAGGAAGCTCAGAATTTTGATGCTTAGCTGAAAAAGCCACTGAATGTGATGCTGACCGATTCAAAATTCACGTAAAATGAATATTCAAGAAAGGGTGTTTGTATGGGTGAAATGGACGGGACATAGGGTTAGAGGAGAAGACAGAAAGCAAAGTAAAAACAAAATAAAAGCCAAAGTTGGAGTTATAAACTGGTATTTGTGATTGATTCGGTTCTAGGCGCTGAGATCCAGTGTAAGAAAGTAATGTGAAGCGGGTCAGTGCCACAGGGCAGAGGTAAGGGCACAGGGCAGATGTGAGCTAGTGTATAAGCCCAGGACAGGCCTCCTGCAACTTCTCCATCCCCGTTTCAGCTCCTGCTTCTTTATCTTTCTGATAATTATGTTCATTTTCACTTAACTAGTTCCTGGTGGCATATCAGGAGGCAACTGATCATGGTGTGGGACAATGAGTTGTGGGCCCCCCTGCTTTGGTATTGATTTCTATGGCCATTAGTTTTACAAAGAAGGAGTTCATAGGACAGGACTTTACAGCAGTGAGATAAGACTTTATAGATGAGGACATGGGACCTGAATTTTTTACCTTGTCATTCTAGTGGCTGTGAAGGGGCATCTCCTTGTGGCTTTTTTTTGGGGGGGGGTACGATTAAAATTTTTATTTAACTTAACATTAATATCTTATCTGCTAATATCCTATTTATGTTCCTGCCTTGTCTGTGAAATAAATATATAAAATTATTCAAGTTCATGATAACACTAAGGATCTAGTAGCTGGGTGGAGAGACAGGAGGAGTGGGTCTGTATGTACATATGACCACATCATTTTTCTGAAGATTATGATTTTTCAAATAGAGGTAATCTCTTAAGCACCAATGTGCCCATTTCCTGTTCTTTTTTTTTTTGAATTGTGGTAAGTTACACAGAACATAAAAATGACCATATTAACCATTTTAAAGTGTACATTTCCGTGGCATTAGTATATTCACATTTTTGTACAGCCATCAACAACATTCTGGTTGTGGCTTTAAATCGAATTTCTCTGATGACTAATGAAGCTGCACACCTTTGCATATGCTCATTAGCTATTCATAGATCTCCCTTAGTGAAGTGTCAGTTCCAATCTGTGGCCTATTTTAAAAAATTGAGTTGCTTGCCCTTGTTATCAGTGATTTTTATGAGTTCTTTATATATTCTAGATGTTCAATGTCTATAATCCATGGCAAGACACATGTTTTGCATATATTTTCCCCCTGTCTCTTCATTTTTTAATTGATTCCACTTAATGAACAGGAAACTTCCATTTGGATGAAATCCAATCTGTAATTTATGGGGGTGCTTTTTGTGTCCTAAGCAAGTAATTGCCTACTTCGAGGTTGCAAATATATTCTCTTTTATATTTCTTTTTTCTGACAGCCTTATGGGTCTGGCTTTTATATTTAGGTCTGTGATCTTTTTTAAATTAATTAATGAATCAATTCTAATTAATCATGTGTATGGAGTGATTAGAAGTCAAGGTTCATTTTTTTCCCATGGTGATATTCACTTGTTCTAGCAACTTTTCCTTTTGCATGGAATTGCCCTCGTACCTTGGTGGAGAATCAGTTGACTGGGGGCACCTGGGTGGCTCAGTCAGTTCAGTGTCTGAGTTCGGCTCAGGTGATGATGTCACAGGTCGTGAGTTGGAGTCCCTTGTTGGGCTCTGTGCTGAGACCTCAGATCCTGGAGCCTGCTTCGGATTCTGTGTCTCCCTCTCTCTCTGTCCCTCCCCTGCTTGCACTCCCCCCCCTCTCTCTCTTTCAAAAGTGAATAAATATTTTAAAAATTTTTAGAAAAGAAAAAGAAATCAACTGACCATGTATACGTGAGTTTGTTGTTGGCGTCTCTATACGGCTCCATGGATCTATTAGTATGACCTTGCCCAGAAATTTAGGGGACAACAGACAATTAAATCTGCAACCTCCTAGCCAATAAAACAGAGAAAGCTCTGAGTTGCTTTTGTGGCTGCATCTCAATTTCCCTGGGGCACTCCCACTGCACCCCCTTGCTCCCCCAACATGAGCTCACACAGAAACTACTATAGAATCTAGGAATTGAAACTGCAGGCCAGATTTAGAAGCTATTGGGCAATGTTGGGCAGTTCCTAAGCACTACTTGTGTGGTTCTTTGTGATTTCTGGATTAGAAGCTTGTTTTTTTCTTTCTCTTGCTGACTAGTGTGGACCATGCGTGTGAATGTAGGTGGGCACGTACGGAAGTTCTTTGTATTTGACTGTAAGTATTTGCATGTGTTCCTCTATAGAGTTCATCAGCTAGGAAACTGGGGTCTGTGGGTAGAGCTTGCACACAGCTGGAGATATCCAGAACCATTGTGATCCTTGGTGTCCCATCCATGATGTTTCTGGACTTTCTAAAACTAGGCCAGTGCACCAAGGCCTTGCTGACAGCATCCTGAATTCAGAGCAGTTACTCAGAGAAAGATCGGGGAGGAAAATGGTTGTTTTTATATCTTCATGGGCCTCATTTGACCAATAGAGGTTGAAAATAAACTGGCTAAAAGCACAGGGCTTGGGAACAGAGGGATGTGAGTTTGAACTTTGACTCTACTACTTCTTGGCTTTTTCATTTTAGATAAATTACTTAATCTCGATAAGATTCAGTTTCCTCATCTGCAAAATGGGGATCATCATTGCTCCTTCTTCAGAGGGTATTGTCAGAATGAAATAAGAATAGATACAGTTTTTCAATACATATGGGTTATTATTATAATTATTAATAAACATTTACTAAGCATGTTGATCATAAAGCACCCAGCAGCCACAGGTGCCTCCTATCCCTTTGCTCTGTGATATACTCTAGAGATCACAACATGAAGTCAGACAAAAGTTGGCTCAAATGCCTCCTCCTCTTTCCCTGTGGGTCACTGTGAACTTGGACGTGCCATACAACTTCCTTGAGTCTCAGTTTCTGGGTTACAGTATCTTCCATGTAGAGCTTCTGAGAGGGGTCTCATACAGCAAGCTCTGGATAGATGTTGGTTCTCTTTCTTTAGGCATCTTCCCTTCCATTTTGATGTGTGTGCATTGGTGTCAGAGAGTGACATTTCCAGGCCACAGTGAGGGCAGAGAAGATATGTGGGCATTTGTTTTTCAAACAAACTCCTTAGAGAGAGGCCATGGCCAGGAAAATGGATGAAAGGGAAGGTGAACACATTGCCGCTCCTGGCTGGGAGCCATGTGGGAAACACTGGTACCTGGGACTCCTGTTCCTACCTCATTAAAACCAAAGGAACTGAAGACAAAGAGAAGAGGAGCAGGTCTCCATTACAGATGATCGCAGTCACCTTTCTGTTACCATGGAGAATCTGCAGGACTGTTAGCAATGCTGACACTGGCATGCCGTGGAAAAGTACTTGAGGGATCTGATTCTCTTCTGTCTCAAATAATTTTGAGGCAGGTGGTTCTCCTGCAGGTATACATGGAAAAGAGAGCCGTTGGCATTGCTCTTATTACCCGTTTTCTTGACAAATTTGGGTCCCTGTAGCATGAGGTGATTGTGTGTCTTATGGTCACCATCCTGAATGTCACCCACTTCTATTCACATAAGAAGTTGGGAGAGGAACTGCAGAGAAGGGGAGTTTGGTGTGAAAGTTAATGCTGGCAGGTCTGAGGTCAAACCCATCTCTTCCCCCACGAGCTGTGAGACCCTGCAAGAACCACTTCTTTGAACCTACTTCTGCATCTTGTAAGTGGAGATGCTCACAGGGTTGGGGGATGAAATGACAGTGACCATCAGAAGCACTTTGAACAGTGCCTGGCAATAGCAAGTACCTGAGAGCAACTTTTCATAAATGTCCATCTTAATTCCAGGTATACCCATGCCGCATATGGCACCATCTCTAATGGCGCTTGACTTCCTTTGCTGGTCAGTGACTCTGCACCCCTCAAGGCTGCAGTGGGGTGCTCTAAGCCAGCTAACTCTTTTTCTATATAGAGCTGGAGGGAGAAGCATGGGTTGATGTAGGGATGTCAGGAGAAAAAACACTTTTTGATCTCATTTCTTTATTCAGAGATAATAATGGTGCCAACCCTGACCTCACCTGATGCAGGTGTCTTGCCAGGGAGTGAACTGTGCAAAGCTGACATTCACACTTCGTGGGGGAAGCTTGAATCAGTGTCTCTGATGGCTCTTATTCTTTCTCTGGGAAATCTTCGTGGGCATAATAAACTTTTGTCTTGGGTTCTTTTGGAATTTGACTGCCTCAGGTTTGCAAGGGGCTCCGGGACTCATTCAGAAATAGATTACGGAAATGTACCATTCACATCTCAGCGTTGCTGAGTTCCTCTTCTGCTGGGTTCCTATGGGGAAAGTCAAGAAATGGTGGCAGGAGGCAGGGGCAGGTCCTCACCTTCCAATTTGTCCAGTGGTGGGTTGACAGAAGCAGAGGCAGAGTAACAGCAAGCTGTAGCACTATCCAGTACAAGCCTCCTCAAGATGGAGCAAGGCAGGGTTTACTTCACTAGGGCTGGAACAACCTGGATATTGGAACAGGAGTGTGAGGGGCTTGTCTGGACCCAAACCAAAAGTCTTCTGTGTCCTTGACCTGGGAGGAAGTCCCCAGTGTAAGATAAGGCTGGCTACAAAGTCTGAGGAGCTGAAGCTCATGGTGAGAAGAAAGAAAATATCAGGTAAACCTCATTCTGATATTTATCTCCATCTTTCCTCTCTTACCTTGACCTCTGGCAGTAAAGATCTCCAGTGACATCCTCCTGCTAGATGTGAAGGCCAACTTTCCTATCTGCCCCATTTGATATTATTGACTACTCCCTTTGGGAAACTTTGCCTTATCAGGTCCTCCTGTTTCTTTGAACATAATTCTTGGTTTTCTTCATGGACTTTTCTTCCTTGGTCAACTCTTTAAAAAATAGCCAAGGTCCTCCAACATCCCTGTCTTCTTCCTGGTCTGTGGCAGGGGTTCTCACGAATATCCTGGTGTTTCTGACACATGCTTCAGTTGGAAAATGCTCATCCATTCAGTTGGTCTTACTAAGCTCCTCTGTCACACACTCCAGTCAGCATACCTACCTTCCACCTCTCTCTTGAACACCCACCAGGAATCTTCTACCACTGTTCCTGAAGCTCCTCCAACTCCCCATGCCCTAGATTACACTTTTCACTTCCCTTGCAGTCTCCTCCTCCTCCTCAGTTCATGGTGTCCTGAGCCCCATCTTTACCAAAGCTGGACACTTTAGATTTTTTTTTTTTTGGTTCCTTATCCTTTACCTGGTCAAAAGTTTTGTCAATTCTACTTTTATTTAATAACTCAACTTTTTCTTTTTGTTAATTCACATAGTACCTCTTGTGATTGGGATTCTTATTACCAGACTCTCCTCTTTCCAGTCCACCCCACATAGCTCTGCAGGAGAGGTATCTTTATAAACCTCACCCTTATAAATCACTCCTTTGCTCAAAAGCTTACAGGGGCTACTTATCCTCTTTAGGGTGCAGTTCGAGGCCTCCCAAGACCCATTTCTCTGCTAACCTCTACAGCTTCATCATTCCCCAACCCCATGACACCTCATGTTCCAACCACAATGGACTGACCCACGTCTTATCTTCTTTTGGTTTCCTGTAAGTGGTTTCTCTGGCTCTTCGGACTATAAAAATCTTTTCTTCTTCTAAGACCTCTTCTGGGAAATCTCCTCTGACTGTCCAGCTATAGCCGGTCATGCCCACCATCTGGGTGTTTATCACTTTTTAGCATATTGTGTTATGGCTGATTGCCTGCTGGACTCTAAGTCCCACTGGGGCTGGGGGCCCTTTTTATCTTGTATTCCCCCATCCTTGGTACTGGGCCTGCCCCAGAATAGATGCTTTGTAAAGTTTGGTTGATTGTTGCTCAGTGAGGTGCACTATAAGAATAGGTACTTCTACGGCCATTTTTTGGTTGCATCTTTACTACACAAATCAAAACCCAGTCCCTTGGTGATCTCTTGACAAGTAAGTGGGATATAACAACACACATTAATATTGATCTGCTTTTGCAAACTTCACTCCTTTGACCTGGAAGTGAGTTGTTTAATGAATTATGGCATCTAAAAAAATATTCTCCAGTAAACTGAGTCTACAGGTTTCTGGAGATTAGGCTATTGATAAGATTACCTTTTTTTCTTGTAACTTACTAAAATATTTGTAAACTGATAGAGACCCATGTCCTGTATAACTGTGATCTCTATCAGTTAGCTGTTTATTTTCTTTCCTTTCCTTTGTCCTTGGGCAGCCAGGAGTGCCTGAGGACTGTCACACATATCCCATGACCTCCCCCAACCTCATGGTATATAATGAGCCACTCTTCACAACCCCAGTGTAGCTGTTCCTGCCCACATGTCCTGTCTCTGTGCTTTAATAAAGTCACCTTTTTGCACCAAAAGAAAGAAAGAAAGAACGAAAGAAGGCAAGAAAGAAAGAAAATATTCTCAGCCAAATGAAAAATGGAAAAGATATCTTCATTGGGAAATTTACTGTAAATGACACAAACAGATTTTAGAGGAAAAAGCAGCTTTAGAACAAATGTCCAGGGAATACCAAAAGCTTAAAAGTGAGGGTTTTTGAGAAGCTTCTATTTTAGAGCCGAACTATACTGACCAAATGGCTCACGAGATTATTGGGAGGAGAAAATCGTAGAACAGATGCAGAAGTGCTTTGAAAAGTCAAGGTGTGATTCTAATGGAAGTCATTATCCCAGGAGTGGCTTATAGGCTGTTTCTCCTGGATCCTGGTATAGCCTTAGCTACTTTGTGGACTTCAATTGGAAGAGACAGAGGGTAGAATAGTGTCTTTGAAATGGATGTTTCCCTGTTCCACTTTTAGCATCGTTCTCACCAGCTAGACCTCTTCTGTGGCCCTACATGGGCCAGTTATTAAGGTTGGTGTGGCTTAGGGACCACAGTAGACCCTCAGGAAGACACAGAGGAACAGATGAGCCACTCATCACCTGTCCCCATGTCCCTGCCACAGGTCCCTGCTCACTTTCCTCTTTGCTTCTGCTCACACTGAAGGTGCCCTTAATCCTGAACTTGCTCTGTGTTGTGATCTGCATGAAGTGGCTTCAGAAAGCCCCTGAGGAGATGGGGATCCTGGGTGGCTCAGTCGGTTGAGCGTCCAACTCTTGATTTCAGCTCAGGTTATGATCCTGGAGTCATGGGATTGAACCATGAGTAGGGCTCTGTGCTGAGAAAAGAGCCTGCTTAAGATACTCTCCCTCCCTCTCTCTCTCTCTCTCTCTCTCTCTCTCTCTCTCTCTCTCTCTCCTTCTGCCTGCCCCCCCCAAACAAACACACACACATACACACTCTTTCTCTCTCCCTAAGAAAATTAAATTAAACAATTTGAAAAAAGAACCACCACAGGGAGTTGAAGCAAAGACCTCTGTTTTCTGTCTACAGCTGCTTCTGATGCCAGTTATTTGGGAGAGCCATATCTTTTACCCTCAGCCTTCAGCCCTTCCTGATGGGCTTAAGAGGATAATCAGAGCTGGTGGCTCACTCTTCTATACCCGTGGCCCATGGTGAATTGCCAAGATCAAATCAACACCAGATTGTGCTTGAGGCAGTGTGCTATGGCCACTCCCCAAACAGACGATGATATGGAAGACTCTGGTGTAAGACTTTCAGACTCTGCTTAATGAAACCAACATGGACCCTAAACTGGAGGTTTCCATTTATCTCCCCAGGGTTCAAGACCTGGGACCATTTCTTAATCCAGGAAGCTGTCTGGGGCAGCAGTCATGATTACCCACCTGCCTTTATTATTGTTTATGTATTTATCGGTTGGTCTCCCTTCTCCTGGATGTTTATAAATGTTGGTAGAATAAACTCACAAGAACACTGTCTTACTTCTGGGTCCCTAGAACCTACTAGTACCTGGAGCATGGCAGGTACTGAACAAATGAATACTTGTTCAATGACAGGATAAATGAATCATGCTTTTGCTTTTTCCTGAAGGTTGTAGACACAGGAGGGAGGTGATCAGAGATCCATGATTGGCACTGAATCTTATACTTCTTATAGGAGTTGAGGGTGTATATAATATGAGTACTGGTTATGACCCATGGGATCAATCTTAGAGAAAAATTAGCTGCCCTGCTTTCTCAATGAAGACTAAAGCCTTTATCAAGATCCATGAAAAATGCCTCTCCCTGCTCTTTACCAGCCTATGGGGGTGATGGCAGTGAGACCCCACTTACACTTCATTCTTGGCACTAGACTCCCATGCCCATCAAAGTTTCAGCCTTTCTGGCAGTGATCCAGGGTTGTCTCAGGGATGGTTATCACAGAACCTGGGCCATACTCTGCTCCTACTCACTGAAACGCCTGACTAAAACACCACTGCCATGGCAGCTGGCATGCCCCTGGACACCAGTATCAGTGTCTCCAGGTGAACCCAGATCTGCTGGCCCCTGGGGCCTCAGAGTTTCCATGTTGTATCCTTCGTCTCATCTTTGAATCACATTTTGTCTAGGCCCTGAGGCAATGTTGCTTGTCCTTCCATATGTCACAGAGGTCTGGTGAGGACAGATCTATCATCTGCTGCCTGTGGCCACTCTTTTCACAGACTAAACTTAAGCTCAGAGACCCGTCTGTCAACCCACCCTCCCCTGCCTTTTCTGCTCTCAGACTCCTTTCTCCAATGTAGATGGATCCCTAGAGTTCATCTGGAGTCTGCCTGCTTCCTGGTTCATCAGACTTGGCTGAGCACCTGTTATGTGTGCAGTGGTCTGGTAACTCATGTCAGGATAACCTGCTTCTGTAGGGCAACTAGTGTCTCAAACCAATTCCATGGGCATGTTTGGGGGTCACTGTACTACTTCACGTTTTTGGGTGTTATTTTTTTGGAAGGCAATTATCAGCTGGATGCTAAGCCATGCTTCTGGTTACCAGGTAGATGGATATTCACACCTTCATTCATCTTTTCAAGCAGCGCACATTTACTAAGTGTCTGCTGTGAGTCAGGCAGGTGCTCTTCACTCTCAACTTGCTGGGAGGTCTCGCCAATGGCTCTCTTGGGTTCTGATTTTTATCCCCTCTCCTCCCTCCTTTATTTATTTATTATTTATTTTTTAATTTTTTAAATGTTTACTTAGTTTTGAGAGAAAGAGAGAGAGCAGGGAAGGGGCAGAGAGAGAGGAAGACATGAAAGCTGAAATAGGCTCTAGGCTCTGAGCTGTCAGCACAGAGCCCGACATGGAACTCAAACCCATGAACCAGAAAACTGTGACCTAAGCCGAAGTTGGATGCTCCAACTGAGCCACCCAGTGCCCCTCTACTCCCTCTTTTGGACCTAGGGGTGGTAAGGGCTCCCTGCTGCTGCTAGCCCTGTTTTTTCCCCCCTTTATCTTTTATTGATTTCCTTTGACTCATTCCTCTACCAAATAAAACAAATTATCTTCAATTATAGCTGTATGTGTATACATCCTGCATGTATCTGCTACCAGGATCCTGGCTGACGTGCCGTTTCTAATTCATCTTTCTATCCACAGGGGATGGTACTTAGAAGATGCTCATTAAATGATTGTCAAATTAATAATAATGTGATAAGGGCTATGTCAGTAGTTTTTTTAAGACTTGCTCTGTGAACATCCAACTTCCAGTCCTTACTCCAGAAAAATCTGCGTGTTCAGCATATTTGCGGACACAATGATAAATAAAAAAAAATGTGACTTGTCTGTTTTGGGAAGTTGTGGGAGTTTTTGTAGACGTGGGTGCCCTGTGATGCTAATTATTAAGAGAGTCAAAACCACAGCATTTCTGTCACTATTAGCAGCTTGTCTTCCTCCAGCTTCTTCTCTTTCTGAACAATTGTATTTTCCCAAATTTTGATGTGATGGGAAAACAAACTGAAGTATAGGGAAAAAAGGGACATAAAGAAGCAGTAAGAAAAATGGAGGCTATTTTAGTCCAGCTGCTTTAGATACTCCTTAAATTTTGGCTGCTGAGGTAGGGAGAACAGTGAGACTCTGCAATGCTCCTGCTCACAGCTCTGCTTCTCGCTGTCTCAGGTCAGTGGTGGGATGCTGGTCCCAGCATGAGGAGCAGACCTGGTGGGCTGGAGAAGGGGAGGTGGAGGAAGCAGGGACTCACTAGAGAGAGAACAATGAAATCAGATGGATGCCCAGTATTCAGGCTCCAACTCCAGATGGTTGGTGATCCTCCTGATGGCAATTTGGAGACCCAAGCAGAGGTACCAATCAGGCTTGGTCCTCCAGAGGGCACAGTGACAACCCAGGGTGTGGGTGGGGAATGTCTTTTTTTTTTTT
>NC_043716.1:52423798-52465641 GCF_006229205.1 Suricata suricatta | reverse complement strand
GTTTTGGCTATTGTTGACATTGCTGCTATGAACATTGGGGTACATGTGCTCCTATGCATCAGCATTTCTGTCTCTCTTGGGTAAATCCCCAGCAATGCTATTGCTGGGTCATAAGGGAGTTCTATGGATAGTTTTTTGAGGAACCTCCACACTGTTTTCCAGAGTGGCTGCACCAGTTTACATTGCCACCAACAGTGTATGAGGGTGCCCATCTCTCCACACCCTCTCCAACAACTGTAGAATGTCTTGAAGGCAAGGTGGAATCTGATTCAGTAGGGCGCTCCAAACACAAAGTAGGCTGGTGCACCGTGGAGACTTCGCATGTGGCAGCTGACTGCACAGATGGATCCCAGTTGCTCTGAACATGCATAAGTCCAGAGGGAAAGGAAGGCAATAGCTTCAGGTTAACATGAGAAGGACAGAGGCAGACAGAGTAATTGGCAGATGCTGGTGGCAGCAAGGACCACCAGCAGGGCTGCCTGACAGAGTCTTTGAGAGGGGCAGGGTCCTGATGCTTCCCAGCCCTGGGCTTCCAGAGAGGGGGAAAGAGAAAGTTCTCTGCCACAGAAAAAGAAGTATTATCTATATTATGGTTATCAACTCTTATATAACAAGTGATCCTAATGCTTAATGGCTTAACTCAACAACCACTTTATTAAACCTCACAGTTTTATGGGTCAGGACTTTCGGCAGAACTTGGCTAGGTGATTCTTCTTTTGCACATGGTGTTAATGGAGGCCACTTGATGGTACTCAGCAAGTGGATGAACTGAAATGGAAGGACCAAGATGGCTTAATTCACATGTCTGTGCTTGGTGGAGGTGGCTAGAAGGTTGGACTAAGCCAAGACTGTTGACCAGAATACCCACATTTGGCCTTTTCAGCATGGTGGTCTTGGACAACTTGGACCTCTTCAATGGTAGATGATCTCCTCCAATGAGAGCATTCCAAGAGGCCAGGTGGACACTGCAAAGATTCTTATGATTCCTCCTTGAGATTTCCAGAACATTACTTTTGCTGTATTCTAATGTTAAATCAAACCCCCTTGAATAAAGACCAGCTTCTTCCTCTTGATTTTGGTGAGAACTACCCTTTTGTTATTCTGTGTGTGTAGTTACATCTCATACTATGAGTCTTTGAGACAGAGTGCCTTTTGAAGTCCAGTAGCCTGGGGGCTCAAGCCTGACTCTGACACATTTGGACCCCATGATCCAGGGTAAAACACTTAACCTCCCATAATCTGCAGAGATGATAATCTTCTATATTCTACAGGGCTGTGGGAGAGTTAGAGCAGTGCTGGAAACACAGTACACATTCCAAAATTATGATAGGCATTAGTGGTTCAGTAGTCAGCTAATCCATTGGACACATTCTTGAATAAACCGCCTGTTGTCAACCATTGTCACTACCACTGGGCATGTAGCACAGTGTCAGGAGCCCTGGTAAGGTGTTCTTAGAATTCTGTTCCATCCTGAACTGGAAATTTCCAGTTCTTACAGTTCTGTTCCATCCTGAATTTTCCTTTTGGGGAAATTTGTTTTAAGTTTATTTATTTTGAGGAAGAGAGAAAGCACAAGCAGAGGAGGGGTGGAAAGAGATAGAGATTGAGAGAATCCCAAGCTGCACTGGTAGTGCAAAGCCTGATGCAGGGCTTGATCCCATGTCCATGAGATCATGACCAGAGCCAAAGTTAGATGCTTAACTGAATGAGTCACCCAGGCATTCCTGGGGAAGAATTCCCAATCTCTTGGAGCTCTTCTCTATTTTCTTACCCATAAAGTGGGTGCCCCAGGGTGCAAATCTTCAGGGCTGGTAAGTGTCCAGGGACCTGGGGCTGGTCTTACTCACCCGGTGGTTGAGGGGAGGGCAGAAGTGACAGAGGGCTTTTGCCTTCATGCTGTCATGGAGTCTCTGGAGGTAGTACTTTTCCAGCAGGGAAAAGAATTCCCTCCATTTTTTTTTTAATTAATCATTATTTTTCCTGGTGCAGAGATACATGAAACTCTGCCGGGAGCCATTTCTGAAGTAAGGCGGGTTTGCAAGGCTCCCATTGTCAGATGGCAACCTGTTGTCTACCATTCAGCCATTTCTGTTTGTCTAAAGCTCTGCCATTTCTGCTTGAGCCCCGACCCCTACAACACATTGTCAACTGGTATCGCGTGCCTTGCCTT
This sequence comes from Suricata suricatta, assembly GCF_006229205.1. Lineage (NCBI taxonomy): Eukaryota > Metazoa > Chordata > Mammalia > Carnivora > Herpestidae > Suricata > Suricata suricatta. The sequence continues at coordinate 52,463,471 of NC_043716.1, read as the reverse complement.
CTTATGCTAAAAATATGCTAAATTGTACCTGGTGAAGGAGATTACAGAAATTTCTTCTTCTGTGTTTATGAGAGCAAATATTACATTTCCTGAGAAACTTGTTTTTCTTCCCCCTCAAGAAAACAGGCTATTGAACCCTGCTCACAAATGACTAACCTTTGCTTTTACTAAGTTAAAAACATTGCCTTGTATTTGAATACTGAGGGCACCTTCCTTCCCCATATGATAACCATCGAAATAACCTGTAATGAATCACTATTGATAAAGATTATGCATGAGTCTTCTACCACTCTATGTTCTGGGAAATTTTTACATATCAATGAATTTGTCAATCAGGAATCATTGTCTAAGGAATTGCCACTCCTGTTTTGTATCCCATACACCTTTTTAATAAAAAAGGGTGACTCTCCAGTCAGTGCAGAGATGCCTGACTGGAGAGCAGAGATGCCTGCCTGCTGATCAGAAAGAACCTCGTGGCTCTCATTCCCTTCCTCTTTCGCCGATTCTCATCACTTTCATGCTGACACCATCCATCCTTCAGGGGAATCCTGGACCTGCTGGAACTGGACCCCAGCAAAACTCAAATACAACTTCAACCCTTGCTGAGGTCCAGTTTTGACTTTGCTCTTGTGCTGCAAGGTTTCTCTCTTACTGAGTTGTGGAGAAGGCATATCTGAGAGCAGGCAAGAACTTCCTATGCCCAAGCTGTAACCCAGCCAACATGAGCCACTCCTTGGTGAGTCAGAAACCACACCAGGTTGAGTTGTTGCACAGAGAAAATGTTTATATTTGCAGTGAATAAGGAGATCATGGCCAAATAAGAGAGGGTGAATGGGTTCCTTTTGTTCAGGGTTAGGATGACTATCTAGATAGGGAAGGCTTGTCATCTAGGAGAGGCAGACATGAAGTCACACGTGTACCTTAAGGAAACTTGCCTTAGATACATACATAGTACTTACGTAAATGAGGCTGGGGTTCTTCCCTGGATGGAGGTTTTAGTATTATAATGAGAGAAAGGTAATGGGAGGTCATTCTAGAGGTCACTCAGTGCATGGTCCGTCTGTGCAGGTGAGTGGGGGGTGGTATTAGCTCAAAAGGTCTGGGTGGTCTGGGCCTGTGGGAGGGAGGTCTTGTGCTGTCCCCTGAGGGGTGGTTTTGGGCTTCCTTTGCCTGAGTTAAGAGGAAAGCCTGACAGAACAGCTTAAGGAAAAAGACAAGATGAAGATTAGTGAGTAAGGTAGGCAGTAAAGGTCAGGTCTTGGGGTGTAACTGGTGACAAAAGGGCTCCAAGGCTGGCTCCTTCTCCTTCAAGAAGACTTACGTGTCTTACTGGAAGCAGGTGACCTCAGCCTTCCCTGCTTGCAAGCAGTGGCCACAGTCAGAGTCTTGTCAGCTTGTCAGAGGAAACAAGTCCACTTGGTACTGCTGACAGCTGATTTTCTAAGTGTCCTCTATCACTCAACCTCCTCGCTTGATGGAAGTGCCACATTTGCTGTGGCATGACTCACTTCCCCATTGGTGGCATGTGATGACTTTGTTTCCTTGTGCTTATTTCCTGAAGGCCAGGCAGTGGAGGTCTTGGTCCAAGGCCACGTGGGCTGACTGTTTGATCTAGAGTACCTAGTGCTCCCTCTCTCTCGTATGTGACTATGTGTCTCAGTGAGTTCAAGCAGCATAACAAAGAACCACAGACTGGGTGGTTTAGGAACGAACAGCTATTTCTCCTGATTCTGGAAGCTGGAAGGCCAACATCAGGGAGCTAGCATGGCTGGATTCTGGTGAAGACCCTCTACCTGGCCTGGTTGACCTCTCTTTGTATCTCTAGAAGGCAGAAAAGAAGCTAGTGAACTCTCCAGCCTCTTCTGAGGGCACCATCCCCTTCATGAGGGCTCCACCTTCTGACCTCATCACCTCCCAAAGGACTTTCCATCACACTGGGATGAGGCTTTCAACATATAAATTTGAGGAGGGCGACACCAGTATCAGTCTTATTGCAGGCTGCCAAAACAAAGCACTACCAACGGGGCAGCTTGAATATAGAAAATTTCTTTCTTACCTTTTGAAAGCTGGAAGTCTGAGATCAAGGTGTCCACCGGGTTGGTTTCTCCTGAGGTCTTGGTCCTTGGCTTGTAGACATAGTTTTACCCTGTGTCATTTTTTTTTAAAGTAAACTCCACACCAGTGTGGAGCCAAACATGGGGCTTGAACTCACAGCCCTGAGATCAAGACCTGAGCTGAGATCGAAAGTCTGATGCTTAACCAAATGAGCCACCGAAGCACCCCTACCTTGTGTCTTCACATAGTCTCCCTTGTCTGTATATCGGTGTCCTAACCTCTTCTTAAAGAGACACCAGTCACATTGGATTAGTGCCTACCTTAATGACCTCATTTTACCCCAATCTCCTCTTTAAAGACTATCTCCAAACACATATGTGGGGTTAGGACTTCCACATATGAATTTGGGGGCGGGGGACACAACTCAGTCACTCATAACACGTCCACGTGCGTGCCCCTTGTGTTTGTTCCTAGTAACAGCTTCTCTTTCTAGAATTCCTTCCCCATTTCTTGTCTTGTCCAGAGAGACCCTGGGGTGTGGTGAGGGTGACCAGACATCCCTTTTTTTTTATGTCTGTTGATGTGCTGCAATAGTGACTAGTTTCTCATTTCACCTCCAGTGACATGACTTTTTAGACAACAAATGCAGAGACGTGGCCCTCCTCCTGGGTTCTCAGTCATGCAACCATGGGACCTGGGGCAAAAGAACTTGCTTCTCTAGTGTGGTCCCCCTATAAACCTGCAGGTCAGCTTAGATGAGCATGTAATGCTCATGCTATGATTCATGTTGTATATGACAAGAAAGAAGTAACTGATATTTATTGAATGGATTTCTTTGAATAAAGGTGACATTTTATTTAAAAAGTGATCTAAACTGACGTCAAATTATTAAAATCAAATTTATATATAAAAACTATTTTTTTTTTATCCTCTAAAATGAAGACCTTTCCAAGAAAGCCTGGGAAAGTGGATGCTGAGTAAGTTCACACACCCGAAGTCAGCCCAGATGACATTTTTCCTTGTGAGAGCTAAGCTTGCAAGTCAAAAGAGGGCAAAGAGGGCTTTTTCCATGAATTAGTAAATAATTGATATTGAGCATCAATCCCTGTTTTCAATGTATAATTTCAAAGTATTGCTTGTGTTATAAAGAAACAGTCCCCAAAGAGCTGCTTATGCAAAGCCCTCTCCCCCACTCCCAACTTAATACCTAACCTAACTGCTGTTGCAGCTTCTCCCAGGAATGGAATTTTAAGCCAATCAGTCTGGAATTTCCTAAGGAGCATTAGTGAGGGAATCTGTCTGATAAGGCGGCCTGCTCCCCCCACTCCCCAAATAAGGAAAGGTGACCGTGCCTGAGATAATCCTTATTTTCGTTTGTTAACAACTTCCTTGCCCCACCAACCTTCTTATAAAAACCTTCCATTTTGTATAGCTTCCAGAAACATCTCTCTACTTGCTAGATGGAGTGCTTGCTCCCTGATTTGTAGAGGCCGCCTTGAGGTAACAAGTCTTGAGTCCTGGAAATCTGAGCCAAGGCAAAAAAGGCCCACAGTGACCTGAGGCAAACAGGCTCATTAGGTGACCCACCTGAATTAGCTATATAGTCCCTTACAGACAATTACCACCAGGCACAGTTCCTAAGATTACTAACAAGCAGAAAATTCCATACATTCCATGACTGCTCACTCCACCCCATAACTCTGGCCCTCACCATTGCTTCCCGGCAGACGGTCTCTCTTTTGCTGTCCTGCCCGCTGCTCCTTAGAGGTGTATTCAATAAACTTTCCTTTTTGTTCTGCCTTGGGGGAATTCTTTCACAGCCTGCACCACCAGCCCCCACCAGATTGGGTCACCCTACATGATTTATGATAGTAATGGTATGGGGTTGGGAGCTAATGGTCAAGAAAAAATTCTTGAGATGCTTTTGGTGCCAAAAGGTGCTTTTATGTATTTGCATAAAGTTTTTTTTTAAATGTTTATTTATTTTTGAGAGAGAGAGAGAGAGAGAGAGAGAGAGAGAGAGAGAGAGAGACAGTGTGTGAACAGGGGAAGGGCAGAGAGAGAAGAAAACACAGAATCCAAAGCAGGTTCCAGGCTCTGAACTGTCCTCACAGAGCCTGACGTGGTGCTCAAACTCATGAACCTTGAGATCATGGCCTGAGCAGAAGTCGATGCTCAATGACTGAGCCACCCAGGTGCCCCTTTTATTAGAGCACGGGGACAGGACCTGTGAGCAGAAAGAACTGCACTTTAGTTAGTGAGGGTTAGGGATGGCAGAGGTATCTAAAGAATGTGTGTATGTTAGAAGCAAGGTCTCCAGGACCTTGAAGGGCTAGCTGCTAAGATAAGATTATTTACTGCCATCTAGTAAAACGTCAGTCATGAGACCCTTCAGATGTACATCAGTGGGCCATATATTTGAAAGATGATCGCTAACATATGTCTTGTGGGGGTGTTTTCGGATATCAGAGGGAAGTAACACTAAGGAGAGCAAAGCTGCAGTGCTAAAACATTAAACGAAGTCCTTGAGGGAGCTGCAGAAGCATTAGCCTCAGGAAATATGCCTGGAGGTGACAAGCCTCAGCGAAGTTCAGCCTTTGCTCCTTTTTCTACCACCAATAATAATAACAAATAATAATAAAGCTTATTAGATCTTCAAACTTAGTAGAATTTTTGTTTTTTTTTAACACTTGGTTAATGCAAAACTAATCTTACCCCATTGGCAGAGCATTCTTTTATGTCCCCCAAATCTTTTCCAGGCTGCTCTTTCCTCCAGATCAGTTCATGCTCATTAAATGCCACTGAGCAGTAGATGATGGGCCAGGTACCAGAGACAGGGGCCGTGAACAAGGCAGAATCCTGCAGAGTGCAGTGCAGGCTGCAGACGATGCCACCCACGCTTACAAGTTCATGGTGGAATGCGTGAGGGACTGTGGAAATAGAGGTTGATCTGCCCCAGCTTTGAAAGGCACTCCCAGGACGCAATCTGAGCCTTGTTGGGTGAAGCTGCAAGCTCTGGCTCTCCGCTGGGCCACCACTGCTTAGATTCCTGTCTGGATGGGGCTCAGTGCCTGCTGCTATTGGACAGCTCCCCCCCCCCCCGCCCCCGCCCCTGCCCTGTGCTGCGCTGGGTGGGCGGGGCTGCCATTTTCTCTGTGGTTTGGTTGGAGGTAGGAAAGTTACTGTCTAATCTTCTGTTTTGCTAGATTGTCCATTTCCTGGTTCTTTGGCAAGAGAGACGGCTTTTGTTGAGGCTCCCCATCCCAACCCCGACCCTTTCCCCCTGTGTCTGTTAATATATCCTGTTTGCTGGCTTCTCCAGTCTGGGCTATTTCCAAATTTGGGGTATATAAAGCCAAAAAACAAAAACAAAAACAACCAACCAACAAAACAAAACAAAATAAGAAAACCCACCCAGACAGCTTACCGATTCATTTGTTGTTCCCTGACTCGCAAGGTCCCTTGCCAGTCTACTTTCTCTCCACCTTTCAGAACCTTCTTATTTTTATTTTATGTGTCAAATCCAGGGGTTAGTTGTCCTTCATGGGAGGGATAGGGAAAATATAAATGATCTTCCTGAAAGCAGAAATGCATGTTTCCAAGGGCCAGGCACAGACATGGCTTACTTTGTTTCTGATGACATTCATCATGACATTCTGATGACAGAGGCCGAGCCTCTGTTTCATGGTCCTTCTGGTTGTGGGTGAAAGGGACACATAAGACATCTGCTCATAAGACATCTACACAATACTCATCTCGACACTCGATGATAAAAACAGGCCCACTATTGGAGGTGTTGGCATTGTATGCTGCAAAGAGTCTAGATCCTTCCACTTGGAGAGCCCCCTGACTTCCCTTAGTCTGCAAAGTAGGCGACAAATAAGCCTGTATTCTGTTGAGCCACTGAGATTTTAGGGCTGTTACAGCAGGTAATATTTACTTAGACCAGTGCGCCATGTCCCTTCTCTCTTCTTTGCTTTTCCCCCTAGCGAGGCTGGAACTCAAGGTTCATCTATGCAATGTGTATCATGTTGTTTTTCTGCTGCACAAATCCCATGGTCTATCACGGCAGCTGTACACTTTCTCTGTCTTATTCTGGGGTGACTGAGTGCTGTCGGGTACAATTCACTGATGGCCAGTTAGTGTCACCCCATCAGTCTCAGTTCCCTGGGTTCTCAGCAGCCCCTAGCAGTCCTTATACATGCCCCCAGTCAGTCCCCTCTCTGTTTTCTCTAGCCACTATCCCAACACTTTCCTCTTATTCCCTACTCCTCATTTCAACTCCTTGTTTCTCCTTAGAGCAGAGAAAATCTTCAGAGAGGTATAAGCTTCCTCGGCCTCTGACCTCTCACTTAATGAGCTTCACTAATGCTTCCTTTCCTTTCTTTTTTAAAAAAATTTATTTATTTATTTATTTATTTATTTATTTATTGACATCCAAGTTAGTTAGCATAGAGTGCAACAATGATTTCAGGAGTAAATTCCTTAATGCCCTTCACCCATTTAGCCCATCCCCGCTTCGATAACCCCTCCAGCAACCCTCTGTTTGTTCTCCATATTTAAGAGTCTCTTATGTTTTGTCCCTCTCCCTGTTTTCATATTATTTTTGCTTCCCTTCCCTTATGTGCATCTGTTTTGTATCTTAAAATCCTCATATGAATGAGGTCATATATTTATCTTTCTCTAACTGATGATTTTGCTCAGCATAATACCCTCTAGTTCTATCCATGTAGTTGCAAATGGTAAGATTTCATTCTTTTTGATTGCTGAGTAGTACTCCATTTTGTGTGTGTGTGTGTGTGTGTGGGTATATATATATACCACATCTTCTTTATCCATTCATCAGTTGACGGACATTTGGGCTCTTTCCATACTTTGCCTATTGTCAATAGCGCTGCTGTAAACATTGGGGTGCATGTGCCCCTTCAAAACAGCATACCTGTATCCCTTGGATAAGTACCTAGTAGTGCAATTGCTGGGTCGTAGGGTAGTTCTATTTTTAATTTTTTGAGGGACCTCCATACTGTTTTCCAGAGTGACTACACCAGTTTGCATTCCCACCAGAAGTGCAAAAGAGATCCTCTTTCCCTGCATCCTTGCCGACATCAGTCATTGCCCGAGTTGTTATTGTTAGCCATTCTGGTAGGTGTGGGGTGGTATCTCATTGTGATTTTGGTCTGTATTTCCCTGATGATGAATGATGTTGAGCATTTTTTCATGTGTTGGTTTGCCATCTGGATGACTTTTTTGGGGAAATGTCTATTTGCCCATTTCTTCACTGGATTATTTGGTGGGTTTGTTTGTTTGTTTGTTTTTGGGTTTTTTGGTGTTGAGTTTCCCTCATAATTAGTGATGTAGAGCACCTTTTTATGTACTACTGGTCAATTAAATATCTTTGAAGAAATGTCTATTCGCGTCCTCTACTTTTTTTTTTAAATTAAGTTGTTTACTTTTTGTTGTTGGGTTGTAGGAGTTTTTCTTTATATTCAGGATATTAATCCCTTACCAGACATCTGATTTGCAAAAATTTTGGTTTTTTGTCTCTCTCTCTCTTTTTGCTGCAGCTTTGCTGGAACACAGGGCTCTTGCTAAGTTGAGTAATCCTAGCTGAGAGTGGGCATGGGTGGGGGCTATGCTAAAAATGCCACTGCCAGCAACACCCCACCCTCCACTGATGCTCAGTGGACAGAGCTGACAGTGCAAATTGGTGACTCAAGGGTGAGGTACAACATTGGGTCCAACAGCCCCAGGGCCTTGTTTAGAAGGCAGAATGTAGACTTGAGAAGGATGAAGACAGAACCACCTGCTGAAGCCTGAGAGGGAGGAAGAGCAGAGTGGAGGGAGGGAAGAGAGAAGGGGTGAGGGAGAAAGGAGGTTAGGCAGCCTGCTGCTGGGCTTCTGTCTTTGTGAGCACGATGATAATTTTGCATTCCAAGGGAAGTTACCTGTCACTCTCACTTGCTCTACTGAGCTGAGAATTTTCTAGAACTTCAGGGAGTGGGTGAGGTAGCAGCACTTACTTTGGACCTTCACCAACTACACTTCTAGTCAGCACATGGCTTCAGCCTCTCCCAGCTCTTATTTGCTTTCTTCCAAATTGGTGCCACCTAAGGTGGTGCCAGCGAGGTGCCCTTAGGTGAAAACTTTTAAGAGCAATGGAGAGGTAGATGAAGTTCCTTTCCAACAACCACATTTTTGTATTTTTCTTCCAAGTCTCTGCTCCCACCTAACTCCTGGGCTGGAGGGGAAGCTTTCTATTCCCCTCCTCCCCCTGTGCCCCATAACCTGAGGAACACCAGATTACCACCGCGGGGTCCTCACTCAGTTGGCTGGTGGGGGAGGAGGGGCAGGAGGATTATAGGAATGAGTGATTCAGTTCAGCCACGGGTAAAGTGTAACCCAAGAGTCTAGCTGAATGAAGTGGTCATTGCTTCAACAAGCTAAATATATGTTCTGCATCACTGAGGTAACACAAGGTGAGAGAAAGAGCACCTGATGAGAGTTGTGGGGTTTTGGGTTCTGGGTTGGCTTTAAATGAGGCCTTGATCAAATCTCTTAACTTTCGGGCTTTGGTTTCTTCAACCCTAACTTGAAAGGATTGGCCTATGTAGGAGGCTATGATGAATTACTAGGTTAAAAAACCAGGGGCACCTGGGTGACCTAGCAGGTTAGGTGTCCAGCTCTCGATTTCAGTTCAGGTCATGATCTCTTGGTTCATGGGACTGAACCCCTCCTTCACACTCTTTCCCTCAAAATAAATAAACCTTAAAAAATTGGAATATAATAGAAAACATCTTAGTGCACAGGAAGTATTATTTTATGAGACTTTTGTTTCAGACATAAATATGGGTGATAATTCTGGGCTGAAATGTAACACATTTCTTATTGTGGGTTTCAAGTGAAAACTTTTTAAAGTGTTTATTTATTTTGGGAGAAAGAGAGAATGCATGCACATGCAAATGGGGGAGGGCCAGAGAGAGGGAGAGAAAGAATACAAAGCAGGCTCAGCCCTGTCAGTGCAGAGCCCCACTCAGGACTCAATCTCATGAAACATGACATCATGACCTGAGCCTGTATCAAGTCTGATGCTCAACTGACTGAGCCACCGAGGTGCCCTTAGGTGAAAACTTTTAAGAGCAATGGAGAGGTAGATGAAGTTCCTTTCCAACAACCACATTTTTGTATTTCTAGGTTAATTATCAAATACCCCAAGTGCATAATATTTTTAACTTTTCTCCTTATCTGCGTGCATGCACATGCATGTGCGGGCACACCCACCCCCACACACAGATTTTTCCAGGGATCTTCCTTTATGTTTCATTTTGAGAAATCAAAAAGTGATGTGATCACAAGAGTAGGAGTGGAAGGAGGAACAAACAAAGAGAAGCAAGAACTTGGCATTGGGGTTCTGGAGGACTGTGAGGCCCAGTGTGCCATTCCTCCTGTAGATACAGCAGAGTGATCCACTGAGGCCACAAGATGTGTCTTCCCGGTGCCTTCCTGCTCCTCTGCCTCCCAGGTGAGTGCGCCTTGGGACGGGGGCACGTCTACTCTGTTGAGTTGACGGGGAGGAAGAGAATCTACAGAGAGAGGTCCACATAGGAGGTGTGGAAGGCTGGGAAGATCTTCCTGGAAGATTCAAAGTATTGCTCTACTTACTTGATTCTCCCACCTATCCTCCCTTTGAATGGATAAGAGAAATATTATCCTCTGGATAATCACCCACCTGACTTTTCCTGACTTGGGCTATAACCCCTATTTGCCAGTGATTTTTCTATGCATAGAATCATGTGTTGCTCTTGTCAGGGAGAGAAAGGGGTTGACTTAAGGTTAGTTAGCACATAGCTTCAGCTTCTCCCAGCTCTTATTCGCTTTCTTCCAAGTCTCTGCTCCCACTGAACTCCTGGGCTGGAGGGGAAGCTTTCTATTCCCCTCTTCCCCCCACCCCCATGACCTGGGGAACACCAGATTACCACCATGGGTCCTCACTTAGAAGCAGAGTGTTACAACTGTAACCCTGTAACTTGAGAGAAAATCCTCTGTCTCCCTTCTGTCCTCTATCTTCCAATTCCAAATCCCATTCCTTGTAATGCTTTGTTAACATGAGGATTATTGAAGCCCGGACATGACATGGATAGTCAGAGATGAGTCCTGCCAAGGGTGGTTTTGAGGATTAAACCCATTAACACATGTGAAGAGCCTAGAACAGTGCCCACTTATTCCTAACCCTTGAATCAATATTTGCTATCATTATGAGGACAGTGCTGGATCCTTGCTCAATTTTCTTACTCCCCCCCTTAATGGAGGAGAGCCAGGTTGGGCCTATAACAGAGTGAAAAATCACCCAAGAGAGTTGATTCACATCAACATCACCTCCAGAGACCCAGGAAGGTCAAAATGACTTGGTGGGGGCTGGAGGAGGGGAGAGATGAGTGTGGAGGGAGGATTTGAGAGATGAGTATGTGTGTTATGTGGAGGGAAGTTCATTTGCCATAGAGCAAAGATTTTTCTGGTCTGCTAGAGAGGCAGGAGAAAATTCATCTTGCTCATAGATCTGAGGGGAACACAGCTGCCCCTGTAGGCATGTGTTTGTGCAGCTAGGTGTGTTTCCTGTAGATGGGTGAGCATGGAAGGATGTGGGGTGGGGGGACACCCAGGGATGGGAAATGGTGTCTCTGTTCATTGAAGGTCACTGCAAGTTGGTGAGCAGGAGGCAGGAACTCCAGGATGCACTGGATAAGGTGTGTGGGTTTGTATTTTTCAGGCTGTTTCACTCTGAGCATTCCCAGGATCTTAAAAGGCACAATGGGAGGAACATTGGTGATAGAGTGCCGGTACAGTGTGGGAGAGGAGGGTCACAGGAAGTTCTGGTGCCGAGGGCCCAGCTGGACAGACTGTGTCCGAGTCATTGAAGCAGCACCGATGGAGGGGCAAGAGGTGAGGCGTGGCAGAGTGACCCTTCGAGACAACCCCAGAGAGCACCTTTTCCATGTGATCACGGAGGATCTGGAGGAAGGAGATGCAGACATTTACTGGTGTGGGGTGGAAAGGTCCACAAGTGTCCCCAAGGCCCCGGTGGCAGTGACAATTTTTCCAGGTAATCCCTTCCCTCACCCTTTGCTGCATGGGCTGAGGTCATGGGTGTCCAGTCTCTCTTGCTGAGAAGTGAAGGAAGGTTCTAGCCAAGGACCATGGCTGGCTTCCCAGGGGGACTAGGAGTGCACCTGTGTGTAGGCACATGCCTCTGTAAGAGCATGCATCCATGCCTATGTGTAAGTTGACTGGTGAAATAGGTTGGGTTGCAGCTTGAGCCCTGGAGTCAGAAAGCTGTGTTCAAGTCTCTGCTCTGCCACTTGCTGGCTGTGTGACTTGGACAAGTTACTTAACTGGTCTGTGCCTCAGTTTGCCCATTAGTTAAACAGGATAACAATAGTGTTTAGAGTGGCTGAGAGCATTAAATGGGTTGGCAGGGGTAAAGCACTGATCACAGCAGCTGGTAGTTAGTTACGGCTTACAAGATGGTAGCCATTGGTACTACCATCCAGGCCAAACCAAAGCTGCAACATTCACATCTCCAGGTTCTGGCGGGGAAAAGTTGCCTTATATCTGGGTTCTACGTGATCCCCTTGGTTCTCTCCCTCAGTCATTGAGATATTATTGCCTGTCTATTATGGACTGAATCTGGCGATGTCAGGGGCAGGTGGGGAAGTAGATAGATTCAGTCTTCACAGCCCAGTAGATTTGCAGGGAGTTGCAGATGTGGACCTTGGAGTGGAGGTAAGGAAGAAAAGGGACAGAGAACAGGGGAGCTTGGGAACAGGGGTGGGGCAGGGAAGTCCATCTTATAAGGACCTGCAGCCACTCACTCTATACAGATGGTGACAGGTGCAGTGTAAGTGTGTATGGGGGCTAATGAGATAGGGGTTAAATGGTGTTTGAATGGGGAGGGGCTACCCTAGGTACAGGGTCCTCAGGAAGGCCCCCTCCAAGGAGGCAGCATGTGAGCTGTGTCTCCTGCCCTATGGCTCCCCTGGGACCCCCGGCCCCCAGCCTGGGTCTCCTGCTCCTTCTTAGCCTAGCATGAATGCAACTATGTAGTTACACCTCCCTCACTCAGGCCCCCACTCAGAAGAGGCCATGTGCAAATCCACGCCAGCATTTTCCCATGCTTTTATTTTATGCCATGTGTCTGATCTGTGTGTGGGGGTGAGGGAGGGTGGGAAGGTTTGGGTCCTGCCCTCTGGGGCTTTCAGAGTCCCCACAGTGGTGAGAATGTGCTGGAGCCTCACCCGAAGGCCTCTTGTGGGGTTTCTTGGAGGGCTAGCCGAGGCCCCTGAACGACGCCTCCTTCCAGCATCCACCACCTGTGTCTGGGATGTCTTGGTGTGAGATGGGGCTGGGGGGGGGCCCAGAGAAGTAACATGGGGTCCTCCTACCTTGTCTTGGCACCTTCCCCAGGGACACTTCTCCTCTCACTGTGTAATCACAGGGTCCCTTGAGGAAGGGGAGATGTGCAGTTTCATGACAATTGCAGACTCTGAGCCATTGGGAGGTTGGGGCACAGAGTGACTTGTGACCTGTTCTGTAGGCTCAACGACAGTATCAATGACGACCACTGAGACATTGGCCAGCATGGGAGTCCCAGCTCTGACGAGTCACATGGCCAGCCCTGGCCTTCCTGCCTGGTAAGAAAAGTCATATGTCCAAAGAAGATTCCCACTATCCTGGCTGTATAGTTTCCTGGTAGGGACGCCAACCTGGGGCATCCCTGGCTTTGGTGTGATGCCTTAATATCTGTTGCAGATCCCAAGGAGAGCCAGGGGCCCTGTACTTGGCATCTGCTTTGGTTCTCTTCTCTGTCTCCTTCCCCATCTCTAAGTGTGAGGATGTTAGTAGCCGTGTTTGGGTTCCCATTGCAGATCTACTTTTTACTAGCAGGGTGATGACACTGGGCATGTCACTTAACCTCTGTATGTCTCAGTTGCTCCATCTGAAAAATGAGGATGATTCAGGCCATCTGAATGGCTTAGCTGGTTAAGTGTCTGAGTTTTGATTTCGGCTCAGGCTCATGAGATCTAGCACCATGTCAGGCTCCACACTGACAATGTGGAACTTGCTTGGGATTCTCCCTCTCATTCTCTGCTCCTTCCCTGCTTTCTCTTTCTCTCTTAAAATAACTAAATAAACATGCAAAAAATAAAATGTGGGTGATTCTAGTGACTATGGCTGTTTTATTTATTTGTGGCTGTCTTATGCCAAAAATTGGTCAAAAATATAATCATTTATGATGCTCCTGGATTTTATGAGTCAAACATTTGGACAGGTAACAACAGAGAAATTTGTCTCTGCTCCAGGGTGTCTGGAGCCTCAGCTGGAATCCCACATGTGACCTCTGCATGTGGTCTGGGCTTCCTCACAATATGGTTGCTAGGTTCATGAGCAAGTGTCCCAAGAGAGCCAGGTGGGTCCTCTCTCCTTCTCCTGACCTATTCTCAGAAGTCATGTGTCACTTCCACCATGTTCCGTAGTCAAAGCATCACTAGTCTATCCATCTTCAAAGGGATGAGCAATGCATTACACCTCTTGATAGAGAAGAGTCAGGCTTCTGGAAGAGCATGGAGGACTAGAAATATTTTTGGAAAATACAACCTGCCACAGGCATGATAACAGAACAGCCTTACAGAGTCACTGTGAAGAGAACAGGGTGAAGCATGGAGCCAATGCTCCCCACATAGCTAGCCATCCTCCCTTCTGTTCTCTCTTCTGTCTCTCTGTCCTGGGGAAGAATTTATCAGAACCAGCATGGGAGTGTGTGTGTGTGTGTGTGTGTGTGTGTGTGTGTGTGTGTGTGCTGATGATGATGGTCCATGACTTGTGTTCTGGGTTCAGGGCCTAAAGGTGGGGTGCAGAGTGGCCTCTTTCACAAATGTGCTGCAGCCACTTTCTTCTGAAACTATTTCCTCCACCAGGTCCTTCCTGCTCTTTGCCTGTTACCTGTTCCTGGTCTGTCTGAAGGTCAGCCTTCTCCTGAGCTTCAGCTATGCTGCCCTTTGGTTGGCTTGGCTTCAGCATCACCTCTGAGGGTGATGGTTTACCTGGCCCAGTGTAATGGCAGCTCACAACCCAGTGGCTCCCTGTCTGGTGACACAGTTCCTGGCCTCTCTGCTCCAAACTCAGCCTGGACCCCTCCCTGGGATGTGACGCCAGAAATGAATCAGCCCCACCAGAGACTTTTGCACCTGGGCATTGAATCATCTTTGCCGGATCCCTTCCTGGGCTGGCCTGACAGAAGACACCAGGACACGGTGTGAGGACATGGGCTCTGGACTGAGATGGATGTGTGTTCAAACCTCAGTGTTGCCACTTATCACATGACCTGGGAGGGGTTATTCGATGGTTCTCATCATCTGTTTCTTGGATTTGTATATAATTGAGATAATATGTGGAGGACATTGGCCGTGTAGGAGGGGCTTCCACATGGAGCTGCCATGGCAAATGCTGGTTTGGGTCCAGGGTACAGGGAGGAGGGTAAGGAGTGAAGGGACCTTGCAGGGGCAAGCCAGGCCTCCTGCGACTTCACTTGACTCTGGACACAATGTGAGGAGGTGGTTAGCCCCCCAGAGGCCCCACCCACATCTATCTGTGCCAAACATGCATTCAGCAAATGGGAGAAGGGGATGAAGAATGGGGGTCTTGCTTTAAAGGGCAGCCGAAAGCACCGTACCTATGTGCAGTAGGTGCTAGGAAGAGGGTTTTCTTGTGACAAGCTGCAAACAGAGCTGCATCAGGGGCAGTGAATGTCCAGCCATGCAGCGGCCTGACCTGGCTCCAGATTGAACCCCTTCCCTTCCTTCTCTCTCTTTGTCCCTCTGTCCTCCATCCTCAGTGGCCTCTGCCCTGGGGAGGAGTTCCTTTTTCCTTCCTTAAGGTTCAGCCCTTATGCCCTGGGGTACAGAAATCACATCTTATCTGCTCTTCTTTTTGATACTCCTCTCCCCTGGACTTGTAGGATCTCCAGAAGAATCCTGCATGCTTTCATCCAAGGTGTTGCTAAAAATACTGAACAGAGGAAATCTCAGGTTGAGCCTTTGGGGAGCTGATTGCAGATGGCTTGGCTTCTTTTCTGCAGGATGGTAGCCACCTGCCACTGTCCCTCTAGACAGGTGTGATGACAGGCTATTTGTTAATGCTTCACTTCTAGTTGAAGAAATATATCCTCACGTTTTTTCATGAGTTAATTAGCAAGATTAATAGGCCTCTTAACTCCTAGCACCCTAAGTAAGTGGCTCTCTTTGTACTGAGGAACTTACAAAGGCCTAGTCAGAGCTAAGGGGAAATGAGTGCAGGACGGACCTACTCAAATGAATAGTTTGGCAAAGTAACAGGATGCCACTCTGGCATTAGGTTACAAAAAGACTCTGGGGGTGCCTGGGTGGCTCAGTCAGTTAAGCATCTGACTCTTGATTTCTGCTCAGGTCATGATCTCACTGTTGTGAGATTGAACCCTGCATCCAGCTCAGCCCTGGGTGTGGAGCCTGCTTGGGATTCTCTTTCTCTGTCTCCCTCTACTCCTCCCCTACTCATTCTCACATGCGCGCTCTCTCTCTCTCTCTCTCTCTCTCTCTCTCTCTCTCTCTCTCTCAAAAAAAAAAAAAAGTCTCACTGGCTTCCATTTATTTACTGTGATGGAAGCCAGATACTATGTTGTGAACATGTTGAAGACCATATAGCAAGGAACTAAGGGGGCTTCTGACCCATAGCTAGAAAAGCCCTGAGTTCCATGGTCTGTGAACAACTGAATCCTGCCAGTGACTACATAAATGAGCTTAGCAACTGACCCATCCTCAGTCGAGGCTTCAGATGAGAGTGCAGTCCCATTCAACACTGACTTCAGCCTTCTGAAAAACCAGTAAACAAAGTCATGCACAATTCTTGCGAAATAGTATACGTTATTGTCTTAAGTCAAGTTTTTGGGTAATTTGTTGTGCAGAAGTAGATAACTATGATCCCATGAGTTGCCTAAGAGTAGGACCAGGAATGAAGGTTTATCTTTCTGCCTTCTCAGGATTTACCACAGTGTTGATACACAGAAATGTTGGTTGCAGTGATGGGAATCCACTGGTGAATCTAGGATCACCCCATCAGGGCAGGAGGCAGAGACAGGTCAATGTACATGCTCCATTTGAGGAGTGTGTAAAAAAAGGGTTTAATGTAGTGTGTTTTTTTCATTCAGATCTTACTTATCTCCAGGACTGCCCAGAGCCATGGCAGTGACTTGGCCAGTTTGATAACTTAACTCCTGGAATTCTCACATAGTCACTAATGAGTGACTGTGTAACCAAGACAGTGGGTCAAGATGGAGCAGGTGGTCAGCATTGTTCCATGTCCACATGAAGATTCATGATCATGCCTGGGGTGCCTGGATTGTAGGTACTTCATCAATCTTCTTTAAGAACTCTTGCCTCCAAATTGAAGTGGGCTTCCCTGGGCGGAGACGTCTCACACGTGTCTCTAGTTTGCAGCCAGAGAGAAGTGCCTAGTCCCATGGCCCTTGCAGAGAGGGGTGACTTGGAGGCCTGCATCCCCACCTCTAGTGTTTGCCCATGGGTATATCATCCCTGCTACTCCTGTCTGTATCCTTCACTGTAATAAACCTTTGCCATGACCTTAACTTGTTAAGTTGCATGAGTTCCTCCAGTGAATCACCAAACTAGTGAGAGATCATGGGACCCCTGGTGCAGAGTGAAATGGTGTTTAGGGGATAAAAGAGGAGCTTGTTGCTATGAAAGGAATGGAATGGGCTCTATTAATCCCTCCCTAAGCTCTATTATTTGGCAGAAGAGTGGCACCCCCAAAGATGTTCACATTGTAACCCCCAGCACCTGTGAATACTTTATCTTTCATGGGAAAAAAATACTTTACAGATGTGATCAAGTTAAAGATCTTGAGATAGAAAGATTGTCCTGGATCATCCAGTGGACCCATTGTAATTGTAAGCATTCCTATGAAACAGAAGCTGGAGGGTCATAGCTATAGAAACAGATGTGATGATGGAAGCTGAGGGTGGAGTGATGTGGAGCCATGAGCCACATGGAAGAAGGCAAGGATTCTGCCCTGGAGCTTCTAGGAGGAATGAAACCCTGTTGACACTGTGAGTTTGATCCAGCGAAACTAATTTCAGTTCCAACCTCTAGAACTTTAAATCTGGTATACATCCCCCCTCCTCTCTGTGACACTATAAAGGATATCCAGGTCGAAGATGCTTTCAACTATGCAGGGATATAAACAGCTGGACAAGAAGCCACCCCCCCAGAGGACCTGAATGTGACCACCATGGGCAGGCACTTCCCACAGGGCAGGGCTGGAGCTGCGGAAAGCTAAAAGGCTGAAAGGAAAGGATAGCCTGAGATCTAGCGGTTACCTGCCTCCCAGGACTGGGTGTGCTCTGCAGTGTCTGGGTGGGGCCTCACCAGGTGAGGAGACATGGTGCCATCAAGCTCCCCTTGTGGCCGTGGTTTTGGGTCACTCTCTATTTCAGCAGGTTCTTCCCCTTTCCTGATAACTTCGCAGCTTAAAATGGAGAAGCAGCAGAGGAAGGAAGCAGGTAACAAATACGGATAGGAAGTGACGGTATCAAGGGCTGGAACTCTTAGGCCAGAGGTCAGACGACAAGGATCTGGATGTTCTGGGGCCAAAGAGAGAGGACCATGCATTTGTTTGTAACTCAGTGCCTTCTATGCCTCCAGGTGACTGGGGTTGGGACTTGTCACTTACCAAATCTTCCCTGGGAGGAGGAAGTGGAGAAAAGAACGAAGAAAGTTCAGGAGAGCAGGCAACACACAGGTTCCACGAGACCACCACCACCTAAGCAGATTGAGACAATGTCACTGCAAGGCACGGGGTTAGGGGAACATTTTGTCAGCCCACAGGTGTGTATGTGTACTTGTGATATCAGTTGTTAACATTACACCAGGGTCTGTGCTTAGCACTTGGCATCAGGAATCTCATTTATTCCTAACACCAGTCCTTAAGAGATGGATACCACCATCTTTATGAAGAATCTGGGGGCTGCAGAGGTGCCAGGCAGGAGAGGTGTAGTCTCCTAAGCAGTGGAAGGCCAGTGGTTAAGGAGGACAACAGACAAGCTTCCCACGAGGAGTAGAGTAAAGACAAGCCAGAGGTCTGGTGTTTGGGTGTGCAGGGCCTCAGAAGGGCAGACCCCAATTCCCAAGAGGCCCAATGGAGTGACACAGCCTATCATGAGGCGGGGGAGGGTGCCTGGGGCAGTGGTAATGTGAGTGGTTGGGCCAATGAGCCATTGTAGGTAGAATTAGCAATGGCTTGGGGGTGCAGCCACCTGGCACCCAGGGTCCACTGTGGCATGTGCAGGCAGCAGGTGATTATTGATCATGCACCAGAAGGTCTCAGCAGGCTGCCCCAGTTGATGCCTTTGAGGAGCCAAACAAAGGATCCTGAATTGGTCTTGAGCTGCGGTGGAGAGTCTAGACAGAGGGATTTCAGTACTATTTGAAGAATTACTGCATTATGTTTAAAACCAGACTGAATAAATCAATGCCAAACTGCTGGCCAGAATCAAAGGGGGAAGTCCCATCACTCAGTTCGTGAAAACTTTGCTCTGCTTACTGAAACAGGTTCTGGTTGTAGACCTGGCTTCAAGGATGAGACTCAACAGCCTAGTGCAACCATTCTGCACAGCAACCTGATCGGTTAAGTATATGTTTACCCCAGAACTTGGAACTTGGAAATCCTGCTGTGGGGTGTACATCCCAGGAAATTTTTATGCAGGCCCATAGCTTGTGTGCTAGAGGATGTGCATTAGGCACTGTTCATGGAGGCAGGGAGTTGGGGGCCACCTAGGTGTCCAACATGGGGCACTGACGAATGGCCTTGGGTGTCTGCTATGAAATACAACCTGAAGCTGGAGAGAGCAAACTCTGTAACACACAAGGACATAAATGAGGCTTAAGAACTTGGTGCTGAGTGAAAACAGAAAAACCAGAATGAGATGGATGGCACAAAACTGTGTAGTTTTAAACATATGCATACAAAGCAAGCATATGAACATTATGATCACACCCTTATGGAAGCAAGGGTGTCCACTGAAGTCATGAGAATGGCTGTCTTTGAAGAGTGTGAACAGGAGATAGATTTGAAAACACCAAATAAAGTAATGACAAGTTTCAGGGGACTTTCCTGGACCAACAACCTCAACACAGAGGTTCCCGAAGAAACCTCCAAAGATAAAGCATAACAAAGCAAAACTGAAGACAGAAAACCTGGGAAAGTGTACCGGGGCAAGATTAGGATAGAATGATGTCATATAGGAGCAGTGGTGGCAGACTTCAAGTCGGCCAGCACTGGGCTTGGGAGAGAAGGCTTTATCTGCATCTTGAAGGAAGCTGAGAAGATGCAGGTGCCAGGGCAGGTGGCTGGGAGGCTGGATGAGCATCAGGAGAGCACTGTGTGCACTGGTTTGCTGACCTGAGGGAACATCTGCTGTGTGGGGACTGGAAATCATGTGAAGTGATTGGGGCACAGACGGTGAGCTGTGGAAGGCAGGGAGAGGCTGGAGGCCAGCCAGAAGTCAAGTCTTGTGTACGGCACCAGGGTCTGGACTTGACTAGAGCTAAGGTGAGACAGTGAAAGTTTGACAGCAAGGAAGACCTTGAATCAGACTTCAGAGTTTCCTCTTTTTCTTTCAAAACCACCAGCAACGTCTGCATTGTCCACACCCTGGTGTCTGGATTCAAGCCTGATTTGAGGACACCACGCCTCTCTACTCTGGAGACACTATTTCTATGGTAATAACTTAATACTGTATGATTTCCAGAAGTGGAGAAGTCCAGACACTGGTCTCTGGGAGACAACTCTCTTATGTGGCTCCATCTCCCCTACCCTGGTCCTTTCACTTCCTTTGAATCCTTTGAGGAATTTGTAGACTGTTTTCCAAAGTAGTTGCACCATTTTCCATTTCCATGAACGAGTATATGGGTTTTCTGACTTCTCGACATCTTTGTCAAGACTCACTCTCTGACTTTTTGTTGCTAGCCATTCTAGTGGGTGTAGTGTCTCACTGTGGTTTTGATTTGGATTCCTTGATGGCCAGCATTTCCCTAATGATGTCGTCTGTGCTCATCTTTGGACTGCCTCAGGGTTCTACCTCCTCCCTAGTGTGGTGGAGCAGACAGTAATAAGGGGAGTCCAGTCTTTTAGAAACTAAGCCTCCTCCCCTATGGCAACTTGCTGCAAATATATGTGTTTCAGGTGCTTCTCACAGTTGCTGGTGGGGCTGGGCAGTCCCCAGTCCTAAGGGCCTCCTGCTGTCCCCTGGCAGAATGGTTCTGAGCAGTGGGTAGACACCAGATGGTGTCATAGAAGCCATGCTCTCGATTGTGCAGTCTGCGGCCCCCGCCTACAAAGACATTGGGGTGATGGAGGTGAAAAAGAGGCTGTCCTTCCTTTTGAGAAAGTGATCTCCCTACTTCTTAGCCACTAAGCTCTTGGTTGGTTTCCTGCTTCCTCTACTAGATCCCCCCCAAATCCCAAAGGGTAACAAATCAGACTAAGGTTTGTGAACTTGATTTGATGAAGTCTGGTATCAGAACCTCTCTGTGTTTTTGTTTTCTTATCTATAAAGGAAATAATGGTGCCTACCTTACAGCTTTGTTGTGAACTTCAGAAATAATTTGGGGGAAGCCGCTAGCACTGTGCTCGGGGAAGAGAAGCAGTTATTGTTATAATTGGGACCCCAGCCCAGCTCCTCCTCAACATTGACCAGCCCAGACTTTCCCCAGAAGCTTCAGATCTTATCCCCATATTGCCAATTCCCACTCAGCTCCTAGCTGGAATATTTGATTTTCCACTTGCATGCAGAATCTGCCAGAAGAAAGACCCACACCTTTTGATGGTTGAACAGAACCCACTGATCTGGCCATCATACTCTTCCCTTTCTCCACAGGAAGTGAAAAAGATCTGTGATGTTTTGGGCTTTGAGATCCAGAAGTTTATGTATATTAATTTTAAAAAATCATGTTTTTCTTATTTCACTGTTAGACTTTAGCATTTTCAATAAATGTAATAACCATATTAATGATGATGATTTAGACATAGATTCTGAAGTTTAACTGTTATTTCCTTTATACCCACATCTTTTCAAATTTCAGTTCTTTGGGTTGATTTCTCTGTTGGGTGGAGTACTTTGAGTCTTTAAAAAATTTTTTTAAACAGTATAAATGGATAGTGTACATTTGGAGTCCTTGCATTTTTAAAATGTTTTTCTCTTTTTATCTACAAGGGAGAACTTTCTTGGACACTGATTTTTCTCGAAGTTCCATAGACATTGCTCCACTGCATATATATTAATTGTACACACACACACACACACACACACACACACACACCCATTTAATGTAAGGTATACATAGAAAAGACTACTTAAAACATATATATGCCATTTACAGAATAATTATAAATCAATATTTATATAGCTACCAATGAGGTCAAGAAATAGAACGTTGCTAGTACCCCAAAAATCTGCTTTCTGTTCATACCTTTTTCCTCCCCCATTAGATATGTCCATTACTCTAATATTTGTAACATTCATTCCTTTGATTTTAAACATCAACCTTATTGTAGTACATTTTACATAAAAGAAAAGTACAGTTCAGTGAGTTTTGACCACCTCCTTCCCTGTGACCAGTACCACAATCAAGATATAGGACATTTCAATTACCCCAGAAAGTTCCCTTGTGCCCCTTTAGAGACCACTCCCACTCATGCTCCAGGCAACTATTGATTTGATTTCTGTCACCTCTATATGAATTTTGTATAGTTTAGTCTTACCTACTTTGGGACTTCCTATATGGGATAATATTGTAAATACGTTCTATGACTTGCTTCTTTCACTTAACATTATGCTCGAGATTCAGCATGTTGCAGCTGTTGTGTGTCCATTTTCGTTGCTGAATAAGATTCAACGAATATACCACATGTACTTATCCATCCTATTGTTGATGAACATTTGGTTGTTGCCAGATTTTCCAGTTATGACCAGGACTACATTCTACAGTCATGCATAAGAAAATAAGGACAGTATATTAATCACTTGCCTGTTTGCTCTTACATCCACTCATTGGCTTTCTCTATCTATCATCTATCTATCTATCTATCTATCTATCTATCTATCTATCTATCTATCTATCATCTATCTATCTATCTATCATCTATCTATCTATCTATCTATCTATCTATCTATCTATCTATCATCTATCTATCTATCTATCTATCTATCTATCTATCTATCTATCATCTATCTATCTCCATCTATCCATCCATCTATCATCTCTTTCTCTCTCTATCTCTATCTTATCTATCTCTAAATCTATCTAGCTATCATCTACCTACATATTGATTTACACTAGTATGTAGTCTCTTATTATTGAGTAATTAGGGTCTTTTCAACTTTTCACTAATATATGTTCTGATTTCCATTTTTTTCTTAGCCTAGATTATGCAAAGCAGAAATAGAGGACCCAGAAAAGGGCCACTTGTAGAATTCTTTACACCCATTGCTAAATTGCATTATAGAGCCAGAGCAGCTTGTCTCCCACAAGGAGTGTATGGATTCCCGTAACACCACACCTTTGCCTGCCTTTACTATTACCTTAAAAACAGCATGACTAAGGGGTACCTGGGTGGCTCAGGCAGTTAAGAATTTGACTCTTGATTCTGGCTCAGGTCATGATCTCACAGTTGGGCTCGAGCCCCAAGTTGGGCTCTGTGCTGACAGCGCAGAGCCTGCTTAGAATTCTCTCTCTCCTTCCCTCTCTCTCTGCCCCTTCTGTGAGTGTGCTTGCTTCCTCTCACAAAAATACATAAGTAAATATGAAAAAACCCATATTGACAAATTTGGGAAAATTTATAATTTAGTTGTTTTCATATACCCATGTATTTGCTTGCCAGTGAGCTTACTTTTTTTTCTGAATATTAGCCCTTTGCCTTTCTTCTTCTGAGACTTGTAGGTTCACAGTCTTTGCCAAATTTTCTTTTAAGATTTTAAATCTCATTTTGATTTGTATAAGCTCTTTATGTGTTTGGCATTTCTCCCATTTTTCCTACTTTATTATTTGTCTTTTTTTTAACCACAGAAATGATTTAAATTTTATGTAATTAAATCTAGCTTGGTGATTGTATTTCAAGTTCTGTAAACAGCATGAAGACAGATGACATGATTCACCTGGAGACTGCCTATCACAGGACAGATTTCCCTGCAGGCTGCTTGTTCACACTCTTGGATGCCACACTGGATGGCTCCTCCCCTTTGCTCCCAGCCCTCCCCATCCATGGCCTCTTTTCTCTCTGCTTTTCTTCCAAGAACTTCTTGTGAAACACTGTCTTTACTCGTTGGCTCCATTTCCTCATCCCTCTTTTCTCTCCAGTCTCTCTCATCTGTCTTGACAAGGACCTCCATCACCCATCTGGTCCAGAGGTGTCTTCTCTTTCTGCATCTTACTTTACATCTCTGTAGTGTTTGATTCAGCCAATGGGCTCCTTCCTTCTGGAAATATGTTCCTTTCCCTGCTTTTAGACTCTCCTGGTTTTCCTCTTGCTTCATTTATTATTATTATTATTATTTTTTGCTGCCTTTTCTCCTCATTCCACACATGTTGCTGAGCTTGGGAACCTGGGTCCTGATACTCTCTGTCTATCCCTTGGGTAATGTTACCACTGTGAACTTCTAAATGTGCATCTGTCACCTGGACCACAGGTTGTACACTCAGCTTCCCACTATGCATCTACACTTGAATGTCTAATGGGCATGGAGAAACCCTTAGTTAAAGGAAAAGTATTTCAAGCAGAGGGAACAGCACATGCAAAGGTCCTGAAATGAGAAAGCATTTGATGCATTCAAAGAACAGGAAGGAAACCAGGGAGACTGTAGCCTGATAGGTGGGTGGGGAGGGGCTCATGTAAAGTGGTGGTGGGACAGAGGACCAATGAGAGAGAAGGAGTAGACTTTGGTCAGGTTGACTATGAGGTGCCACAGCAGCCAGAGGTGTCCCAAGGGCACAGCAGGGTTGTGGGAAATGGGTCTGGAGACACTGGGCAGGGAATCTGAGGTGCTGCTAGAGGAACAAGTTGGAGCTGCTGCTTCCTGGGGTGACATGGGGCTGTACCAAGCGGAGAAGCAGGGAGGGCCTAGAAGAGAGCGCCAGCTTCTTGGGCCAGTGAGGACCAAGCAGAAGCATCTGGATCTCTAACTGGGCCAGGTTGGACTCAGCCTGAACCAAGACTGGCCTGAAGTCACTCTGTTGGTTGCTTGGATCCTGAAAAAATGATCATACCACATGAAGTAGCTCCCATTACCCTCAAGATGAAAGCCCCAAGTGTTCTGCTTTCAAGGTTCTGCTTCCAATTACTAGCAGGAATGATCACTAGGTACTTGTGGTGAGGGACCTGTCCTCCAGACAAGAGGGTGCCAAACTCTTCTCATTAGAACCAGGTAGGAGGCACCTTAGGTTTTGTGGGCCAACTACTCAATTCTGCCCTTGTAGCAGAAAAGCTGCCACAGACAATATAGAAAGGAGCAAGTGTGACTGTGTTTCCATAAAACTCATTTAGATACTCGGAAATGGTAGTGTTGTGCAATTTTCATGCGTCATGAAATATTTTTCTTCTGATTTTTTTTCAACGGTTTAAAAATGTAGAAGTGTCCTTAGCTCATGAGCTATAGAAAGCCAGAGGGTGGCCAGGAAACATGGTTGTGGTTTGTACCCATCTTTCCCAAAGCCTTGCAAGCCTCATCATTTGCTAGCCTGATTTTATATTAATTACTTTACCTGAGCCTCCCATGCTGTTGGAAACAGTGACTTTGACTGTCACACCTCAGTGTGCCAATTCTTATGGAGGACTCTTTAACTCCTGTGGCTCCAGCGGGCCAAGATACATTGGTGCTTCCCTGAGGCTATCAATGAAATATGTGGATCCCAGATTTGGGCAGAGAGTTCTGCTCCAGTTACACATCTGATATAAACCTAAGGCATAAGCTCCTGTCCCCTTGTGGTTTTTGAAATGTCAGCCCTCTTCCTCTTAAAGCCCATACCCATTCTGATAGTCCCCATCCACCATCTGGTATCAGATCCTGTTCATGGTCTTGGCATTCAGTTCCCTTTAAATTTCTGGCACCTGGGAATTTCCTGTGCTTGATTTTGTTTTATTTGTTTATTTATTTATATATTTATTTGAGAGAGAGAGACAGAGCATGAGTGGGGGAGGGGCAGAGAGAGAGGGAGACACAGAATCTGAAGCAGGTTCCAGGCTCTGAGCTGTCAGCACAGAGCCCAATGCAGGGCTTGAATTTACTAACCATGAGATCATGATCTGAGCTGAAGTTTGATGCTTAACTGAATGAGCCACACAGGAGCCCCTCTTTTGTTTGGTTTTAAATTCACTTGAGTATCAGAACTTTTGGGGTTGCATTTTATTTATTTTATTTTTATTGATTTTTCTTAAAAAATTTTTTTACAGAGGGGAGAGGATGGAGAGGGAGGTAGAGAGAGAGAGAGAGAGAGAGAGAGAGAGAGAGAGAGAGAGACAGAGAGAGAGAGAGAGAGAGACAGAGAGAGAGAGGAGAGAGATAATGTAAAGTAGGCTCCATGCCCAGCACAGAGGCTGATGTGGGGCTCCATTCTAAGACCCTGGGATCATGACCTAAGCCGAAATCAAGAGTTGGATGCTCAGCTGACTGAGCCACCCAGGTGCCCCTTGGGTTTCATTTTTAGATAGGAGTTCCATGTTTGGAACTAGAAGAGAGTCTGTATTGACTCAGACTGCCATATTGCCTGGAATTTGTACTTTCTTATTGGATAATGAAAGGTGACCACATTAGACGTATTTTATAAATTTTTAAACCATTAGCGCTTGCCTTTGCTATTCCAATTTTCTTTATTTTATAAAAAAAAATTCAGGGATCAAGTTGGGAAAAAAATAAAAGGAACAGAAGAAAACAATGTAAAAGCAGAACCCAGGGGACCTAAGACCTGTTTGATGCTCTTGATGGGAGAATGAAAGCCTCCAACTGTTGTCTCTGCTGAAGAAATGACACAAGGGTACACAGGGTCATGCCTACTATCAGGTCTGCTCATTCTGGGTCCCCCAGGTAAGTGACTCGTCACATATATGCCAGCAGGAGCCATGTGGCTTTTTCCCTCTGGAGCTCAACGTGTATACTGTATTTCATTAGATATGGTGAAAGATGGAAAATAACGAATTGTGCTCTTACAGCAAGTTTGAAGTGACAGATGATCTGGTAGAGAGTTTCAAAAGATAGTGAAAGCTATAGGCTATGGGTATCAACCACTGGGAAAGAGAAGAAACTGATGGGGGTTATTTATCACTGGAATCACATGTTTAGATACCTG
Organism: Suricata suricatta; assembly: GCF_006229205.1. Lineage (NCBI taxonomy): Eukaryota > Metazoa > Chordata > Mammalia > Carnivora > Herpestidae > Suricata > Suricata suricatta. The sequence continues at coordinate 52,436,976 of NC_043716.1, read as the reverse complement.
TGTCTTAGAGAAGAATGTGCCTCTGATGTGTAAATTGAATTGAAGGGAATGTACAGCTGATTGATAGACCAGATCAGAAGCTAGTCCTGGTCCAGGACTGTTCTAAAGATATTTAAGATTTTTACTGTGCAGTTACTACTACGTTCCAGGCGCTGTGCCAAGTGCTTTATGTTTGTTCATTTATTTCCTATGAGGTAAGAATGGTTACTAATTACTCTATTTTACAGATGAAGAAACTAAGGAAGACAGTGATTTAGCAACATGCCCGAGGGCACACGGGTAGTACTTGATGGAGGTGGGATTTGAATATGCATGACTCCAAAATCTATACCCTTAACTAAAACCTTATACTAAATTAGGTTAAGAACATACAAGCAGGTTGAGCGTCCCCATAGGAAATCAGAAAGTCAGGTCTGGAGCCAAGGAAGAGACTAGGTTAGGGTAAGAGGTATGAGGCCAACTGCATGGAGGTTATAATTGAGAGAGTTATGGGGAGTCCTCACCTCTGACCTTTAAGTGGGTGTGTTTTATGACCCCAAAGTAGGCAGCCAAAGAGCAGGAGCAGCTGGTTAGGTCAAGCAAGCAATCCCACATGAGAAGAAGAATGGGAAGCAGGGACAAAGTCTCACCCCGTCAGAGGTTTCATATATTGGGACTGACTTTCTTGGAGGCTTGGAGTATGACTCAAACATTATCTTGCCATTAAATGTAGGAAAAATCAGCAGATTTCCCATGTTGTTCTTAGTCCTTATCTCTGAAGAGATACTCTGAAGTATCTCTTGCCACTCTTCTCCTGTTTTTAAGCAGGGCTTCAAATTAGGAAGTGGCTAGAAGAAAAAGGAAGTAAATGAGAGAAAAAAACAAAGGAACTTTGAACAAGTAGAAGGTGGATGCCTCAGGCTCTGTCACAAACACCTGGATCCCAACTGGGACTCGGATTTGCTGGGGACACCAGCCTGAGAGACGGGACCATGTGGCTGTCCCCAGCTCTGCTCTTTCTCTGTTACTCAGGTGAGTGAGGCTGGGGCTTTGGGTACGTGGCATTGCACGGAGCGGAACAGTGGGTAGAAGATCTGTCTTGGGTTCAAGCCAGAGGTGAAGTCTCAGCACACACAGGAAGGACACATTCACTCATCTGTCTGTGTATCCTTCTATCTACTCAGACATGCATCTTCAGATCTTGCATACACTTATTGAGCACCAGCTGTGTGCCAGGACCACTCTGGGTGCTGTGTTTAAGAGCAACTTCTGCAGTCAGGAACTCATAGTTGAACCAGGGAGTCAAGCCACTATGATACAGTGTAGAACTTATTGTAGAAAGAGATTTATTTATACAGTGTGAAGATGCATAACAGGGCCCTAAACACTGCTCTTGATCAGATCCAAGTCTTCACTGAGGCTCCACTGGACATTGGTCTTGAAGGATGAATAACCTGTCAGAGTGGAAAGTGGAAATAACTTATGCAAAAGTGTAGAGATATTAAAGATCATGGAAATTTCAAGAATGAGCAATAGTTCTGTTTTGTCAGAGCGTAGTTTAAATGGGTTGGCAAGGTCTGTTAGTAGGAAGGATCTAAAATGGTATCCTTAGCACTCACCTCAAACCCTTGCTGGAACAAGATGTGGTGCAGGCAGGTAAATAAAATTGTCCATTGAAGGTTGGATTTTTAGAACAGAAACTCTTAAAAATAGGCATTCAACATGCACGAGAGCACATTCTCTGTGGGAAGTAAGTTTAGGGTAAAAATTAGACGGTATTCTTCATGTTTGTAGAATAATATTTATGACATGGAATCTGCCCAACATAATCATGGACTGTTCCAGAATAGTGAGTGGAAAAGGCAGAGATTTAAAGGAAGGATACCAGCTGAGTGTTACTAGCCAAAATATAATGTTCGTTCGTTCGTTCTTTCGTTCTTTCTTTCTTTCTTTCTTTCTTTCTTTCTTTCTTTTTTTAATGTTTTATTTATTTTTGAGAGAGAGAGAGAGAGAGAGAGAGAGAGCGAGAGAGAGCATTAGAAGGGGAGGGTCAGAGAGAGAGGGAGACCTGGAATCTGAAGACAGGCTCCAGGCTCTGAGCTAGCTGTCAGCACAGAACCTGACGTGGGGCTCAAACCCATGAACCACGAGATCGTGACCTGAGCTGAAGCCAGACGCTCAACTGACTGAGCCACCCAGGTGCCCCCATAATTTTCTTTTCGGTAACACAGGAGAGTAGACAGGATGATCTTCAAGGCTCCCCAGAGCCCTCATAACCAACGATCTTAGACTCAGAAAGACATTTAAGAGAGATGCATCTCCTTACACATGGGAGGTGCTCAAAATGTCTTAAATGAGGGTGGTGATGATAATAGATGTTTTCTGAATCACCATAATTAATAAAATGGGCATCCAAAGCAGTAGTGGCTGGAGCCAGCTTGCATCTGTTCACAAGAGCTTATCTTCCCAACACCGTGTCCAGTGACAGCATATTGTTGGCCTGAATTCAGTCATGGTGAGAGCATTTACACCACAGAAATTGGCAAGCAGTACAGACCATGGCTTCTCCTCAACTCCCCTCACCTGCCTTGCTCCTCACCCAGCATACATCTGCGCACATCTGCTTGCTCACATCTGATAAAACTGTCTAAGTGCCCTAGCCTGGGTGCAATTAAACTGGACTGGAAACCTCCCCATCCTTCCCCTTCCACCCCTACCCCCCCACTTCACGAGGACTGGCTGACTTCTCCAGCCCCATGTGGGCTGACCCTTTGATTCATTTGCAGCTAGGGTTCCTCCTGGGTCCAGATTTTGAATTTTGGTTTTTTTTTTTTTTTCATCCAGCTCCTGGCTCAGCTCCTTTCTGCTTGTCCCAGCCTTCTCCCGCCCACCACATGCACTGGTGTTATAAACACCATTTAGAAAAGTGTGATCACTTTACGTTGTTATGGAGGGACCTCAGAGAATGGTATGACTAGCCCGAAAGGGGAAGAGGAGAAGGTTGTAAGGAAAGATAGGCTCCGGGTATTATGAAGGGGGGTCAGGCTGGAGGGGGTCAGCTTGTGCCCCAAACCTGTGTCAAGAAGCCTGTTAGGGTCTCCTTGGGACCCAGCCCTTCTCAGCAATTTGTCATTCCTCCCTCACGGGTGGTCTGGATGAGAGCTGGAGTTTTATGTTTCCTCTCTTGAGAACATGTGGAGAGCAGAGTAAACAAGAAGTTGTACTCTTACAGAACAAGTCTGGATTGCCAGAAAACTTAGAATACAGAGCCTCCCTCCAAAGGGAAGTATTTTTTTAATGTTCCATAGGCAGATGTTTATTTATTTTATTTTTTTATCTTTTTTATTTATAAAAGTTGGTTTCCATATAACACCCAGTGCTCTTCCCCACAAGTGCCCTCCTCCATGACCATCACTCCTCAAAGGGAAATATTTTTGTATGTGACTGAATTTCATGCCTGGCCAAGACCACCAATCTAAGGACAGGTCAGGACAGTCCGCTCACTCTGCTGAGAACTAGCTTAGTTCCGATTCTCCTTGTCCCCAGGGGCCAGCATCCCTATGTGGTTATTCAGTGTTTCTGGGCTCACAGAGCACAGGTCTCTACTCCTCTTTCTGGCCATAGTCTCCAAACCTTCCGCCCTAGGTCCTAAGCCCAGATGTTCCTCCAGGTCCCCATACCTGGGTATGGAACCATCTATACCTCCCTGGCAAGTTTCCCCTTGGTCTTCAGGCAGCCAGCTGCTGATGGGTCCCATTGAGATGGAGTCCTGAGACATGGCTTGTGTTTTCCAGGCTCTTTGTCCCTGACGGGCCCCACCTCTGTGACAGGCACCTTGGGAGGCTCTCTGAGTGTGCAGTGTCAGTATGAGAAGGAGTACCAAGGGTATAAAAAGTATTGGTGCCGAGGGCAGTCTGAGAGCACATGTGACAAGATTGTGGAGACCAATGTAGAAGAGAAAGAAGAGAAGAGTGGTCGTGTGTCCATCAGAGACCATGCTGATAGCCTCACCTTCACAGTAACCATGGAGAACCTCACCGCGGATGATACTGGGTCTTACTGGTGTAGAATTCAGAATATATGGTTGCTGGACATATTGTCATATGACCCTTCAGTCCAGGTTAACGTGTCTGTTTTCTCAGGTAAGAGGTCTTCTCACTCCAGCAGCCAAGCTTATGGGACATGATTGAACATGGGGACAAGGATGTGCACCATGCTGAAGAGTGTCTTTAGGTCTTGTCTAGTCCTCAGTCCCAGCGGTGTTGGGAAGGGCCTATGATGAGGGCAGAGAGAGAGAGGCTGCTGACCCTTTAACCTTGGAATGGGTCGGGGTGCATCGCTCAAAGTGCTCTCACTTTCATAGGACAGGGGCTTCACTCCATGGCCTGGGAGGCCTCTCCATGCTGGACCAAAGCTATTTCCTTTGGCTCTTTGGCAACTTGCACCAAAGGAAATAAACTCTTCGTATATACATCTTTAGCTTGCTCACAGAACATTCCCTTTACTATACTGCCCTGAAATTAACCTTACTCCTCTCATTTCAAGAAATAGGCTTGTGGAGTGGAAGTTGCTCTTTCTCCCACCCCCATGTACTATACAGCAGTGAAGCGGCGTCCAAATCCCACCCCCCCATTACAACTTCCAACCTATTACTGTCCTACCTGCCTCCTTTAACATTTGTGTCATATGGCCACACCCCTCTACCTCTCCTTTGCACAGTCTTCCATCATCTTCTAGTTTACTCCCTAATCCCTGCCATTGTCTTGGGAGTTTTTAATGAATAACTAGTCCAACATACTTTTCTTGTGTTCCATGACTTTCTTGACTGCAGTGGCCTGCATTTCCACTCCCCAGAATCCCACTCCATGGCAACACTGCACATCTTGCTGTCATCCCAAAGTGGTCCATGTCCAGAACCCTACAACTCAGACATCATACTTTTGGACAGCTTTCTGTGCATCAGCCTTCCCGTACCCTCACCCCTGCTGGCCCTGTTTTCAACCTCACATATGCCTCTAGGCCTTTGATTCCTCTCTCCATTCTCTCCCCATTTATTACCTGCCCTGCTCCTGCCCTGATATTTCTTCCTTCCTCAACTCTCATGGAAGACTACATTTTCTTCTCTTAAGCACCCTCCACTCCTGTGCACCATTTTTCTACCCACCTCTCAAAAACTTCATCCCTAGATCCATCTTAAAATTAGGGTGACCGACCATTGGGGTTTGCCAAGGACTGACAAATTGCCTGGGATTCAGGCTTTCAGTGCTAACACTGGAGAACTCCCAGGCAAGTTAGGACAAACTGGTCCCTTACCTAAAATCTATCTGCTCCAGTATTGCTGAAGAACAGTCACAGAAGGCACCCATGGGTGTCAATACAAGTTCCTGGTTTCTAATATGACCCTCCCATTTTTCTACCTTACCAAGGGAATATGGGATATCAGATGTGAACTCTCTCAATTCTTTTCTTCTGCCCTTACAAACTTCTGTGCTACCTAACTTATCCTTCCCTCTTTCCCTTCTGGGTGGAAGGCAGTTTGCTTCCTCCTCTTCAAGAAAAATCATCCTGACCCTGGCTTCTCACCCTGTAGCTCCTTGCCTCCTCATTCCCATGAGCCAAATTCTCTCTCTGCTCATCTGTATCCTTCTTTCATCAATTATCTACACTCTTCACCTCAGCCTGGAAACTATCTTGTAATCCCTGTGGCCTCCGCTAGGCGTCGCCATCCCTAGCTCTCTCTTTTGATTGCCTGGAAGGTAACTGGGGTCCATGTCATTTTTTGTGCTCCTGCTGCACCTGATGGAGTTCCACCGCTGTGCCCACTTTCTACTGACCTGACTCCATCTATTTAGATTTGTCCCTTCCCCTCCTTCCTCTGGGGCTCCTTGTCAGCTGGGGAAGCCCCTGAGAGACCCCTGCTGTCACCCCAGGCAGAGTCAGACTTCGGATGGAAAGACCTGGCATTTATTAGAAGTGGCTCTTATGGCCAGTTCTGAAAAAGTCTCATTTGGTGCCTGAGGAGCTCACTCCATCCAGGCGCTGGCCTGGGTTTAGCTTCAGAGTCCCTCCTGTGAGTGGGTGATTGTGTGCAACATTGGTCCAGGTGGGTACTTTGTGTGTGGCTAAAAAGAGAGCAGCATCTGAAGTGTGATTTGTCTGTAGCACCAAGTAAAACCACAGGGAAGACCGCATGTGGAGCTGCATCTGACGCCTTTCCGGTGCTGAGCACCAAACAGAACTCCAGCGCCGAGGAGGTGTTGACCGACTGCTCGGGGTAAGGGGTCACAGCCTAGAGATCAGCCTTATGGGAACTTTGGGGGGTGTGGGAGGCTGGAAATACACCATGCTCTTTTTACCTCACTGTCCGCTGGGTTTTCTTCCAGTTCTGGTCCTGATTTTTATATTCTCCGTGGCTGCATGGGGATTCCTCATGGAAAATTCCACTTGTTCTGTGAACACTCTCCCACATGGGGGCAGCTACGGGCAAACAGGAGGCTGGTTCAATTGGACATGCAGCCCCTCCCATACCCACCTTGCCCCCTTTCCTTCCCCACCTGGTTCTGGACTCTGGGTTCTGGTTCTGTTCTCCAAAGCTCTTGGCTGTACCACAGATCCTGTACCAGGACTTGCTTGTGGGGTCTGGGGCAGGGAGACGGACCGGCTCCAGACTGTGTTCCGCCTCCCAGAGAACCCAGAAAGGGCTGTGATGTTTCTGTCAGGTCCTGCAGGGAAGGGACAAGGGTCCGCACTTTAAAGTGAGGATCATGATCATGGAAGGGGAGGGGGTACGGGCCCAGAGAGGTGTTGCCCCGGCACGTGCCCTTTCCAAGTTTGATCCTGAGTTATTTGGGTTCTGGAGTCAGGGCGCAGGGACAGGTGGGGAGAGAAGTGTCCTGGGGGCCTCCCCCCGAGAAGGCAGCTCACGTCCTGTCCCTGTTTCTCGCACAGGTCCTCATTCAGCAGTGTCCATTTGCTGCTCCTGGTCTTCCTGAAGCTGCCCCTGTTCTTGACGCTGGTGGGTGCTGTCCTCTGGGTGAACAGGCCTCTGAAGGGCCCTGGAGGAAGTCAGCCCAACCAGGAGAAGCTGTCATGTAGTGCACTGTCTCCGGGAATGCCCTGTTCAGGAATACAGTCCTTCAGACCGGATAGGAGAGACCTTCAGACTCTGGACTCCAGGGCAGGGGGGCAGAAGTGCCTGGATTCTTGAAGGGCCTGTCTTCTGGGGACATCGTTCCTGTGTCTCAAGGGAGAATCCTGGGTCCTGGATGGTACTTGTTCCAAATCCGCAGGTGCAGGAAGGATGGGTCTCCTGGGCCAGTGTTTGGGGTCCTCTTCTCTGTTCCAGATCTCCTGGCCCTTTGCCCTCATGCCTATCTCTCAAGGGCAAAAATTCTCTGGAAGTCGCTGGAAAGTCCAGCCCTTTACTCTTCTCATTGCCACAAAAAAATCTCAGCTCAGCATCCCCCAGGGTAATAACCACCTCCTTTTCACAGCCAAAAGGCTCCTTGAGGGCTTGTTCCCCACAGTCTCAGTCCTTGGTCTCAACAAGGCTTCAACCTCACTTGTGTCTCTGTGACCAGGAATGTACACTGTACTCAAGACTCTCTGCCTGGGCCGGCCATGACTGAACAGCTTTCGGTTAAAGCTCTGGATCTGGTTGGAGCAGAAGTGGGTGTCCCCAATATCACTCCTGGAATTCACCCTGGTGGGTGGATACAAGGCCACTGGGCGGTCCGCTGCAGCAGAAGTCTGGCTGAAGCCACCTGTCTACAGCTGGTACTTTCCACAGGAGAAGCACACAGCTTTTTTTTTTTTATGGTTTTTATTTATTTTGGAGAGACAGAGACAGTGCGATCAGGGGAGGGGCAGAGAGAGAGGGAGACACAGAATCCGAAGCAGGCTCCAGGCTCTGAGCTGTCAGCACAGAGCCTGACGCGGGGCTCGAACCCACGAACCATGAGATCATGACCTGAGCTGAAGCCAGACGCTCTACCGACTGAGCCACCCAGGTGCCCGGCAGACAGTTTCTAAAGACAAGGTGCAGGACACAGACATGAGGAGATACCTCCCCACATTGAGTTGGCAGAATGCCACAGCCACCATGGGGCACACCAGCCCTGGAAAGGGCTCTGTTGGGTTTGAATGTTTGTCAACGGCTCCCTCCCTGACGTTTGCAGCCAGGTGCACAGTCTGTTACAAGCGCGTGTCACCATGTTCACGCAACTCCTCGTGTGTAGAACAGCCCTCTCCTCTCCACCAAACCCAAGCCTACTCTCTGCCAGTTTCCGGAAAACACTCAGCTCTCTAGCACTGAGTTTGCAAGCAGGGCTGCCATGCTCGGAACCCGAATCCTGGTGTGGTTTCCACAAGGTCAGGGCCATTCGCGGCACCTCAAGGAGAGCTGGGACTGGCCCAGGACTCTGCTGGAGGAGAAATTCAACCAAGGAGCACATACTGACTTTATTAATAATCCACAGTCAGGGCGATATAGGAAACACAATGATGGGCAAGAGAGAAGCTTATGATGCACTTTATTCTGTTTCAAGCATCTGGTTTTTCTTTACCTTTCCAGATAAATTTTTGAGTAACTTGTGTGTATCTACCAAAACAATCTTGCTGGTATTTTGATTGGAATCATTTGATTTGATTATAGATCAATACCGAGAACATTGCCATCTTTACTATGTTGAGTCTTCCAGTCCATAAACACGGAACCTCTTGTAATTTACTTAAATATTCCTTGGTTTCACTCACCAGTGTTTTGTAAATTTTAGTACCTGGATGTTGCATGTGTTCTGTTGGATTTATACCCGGGTATTTTGTCTTCTTTTCAAGCACTTGTGAATAGCACTGTGCTTTTCATTTCATTTTCTACATGTTCATTGCTAGTTCACAAATAGGATTGTGTGTGTGTAAGTGCATATATGTGTGTGCATGTATATGTATATATATTTGTGTGTGTATGTATATGTGTTGGTGTATGTGTGTGTGAATGTATTTATGTGTATGTGTGTGAATGCATGTGTGCACGTTCATGCATGCATGTGTGTCTCTGTGTGTGTCAGTGTGTATGTGCATGCATGTGTCTCTGTGCACATGTGTGTATGTGTGTGTGTATGTACATGTATATGTGTGAGTGTGGGCGGGTGTGTGTATGTGTGTGTATGCATGTGTGACTGTGTGTGTCAGTGTGTGTGTATGGATGTGTCTCTGTGCATGTGTGTGAGTGTGTATATATGTGTGTGTGCACACGTGCATGTGTGTATTGATCTTTTAGCCTGTGATTTGTTAAATTCATTTACCAGTTCTAGCAGTTTGGTAATTTTTTTTGGTAGATTCCTTGAGATTTTTCTACACAATTATGTTGTCTGTACATAGGACAATTTTATTTTTTCCTTCCTAATCGGTGTGCTTCAATGGTGTTCTGGAGCCCTAGGGAGCCCCCGGAAGGTCTTAAATGCTCTGAGGGCCCTGTGGCACATGTAGCATCGTGGACCCACTGTTTTCCAGCATTTCTGCTTTTAAAAAAGAAGCCAGAAGAGAAATTGCTCATGTTTACATGTAGGCAACAACCTCCACTTATCCAAGTAAAACAGATTCCTAAGTTCATGCAGTTCACGGATGCCTTCTGTGACCTGTGAGTAAAGCAGAGAAAGTGCAGAGCATCGCTGTGTCTCCTGTATTTACACTGGGGCCATATGGTGCCCCAGCAGGCTCGGGAACTGACCTTTCCAGGGGACAGATGGACTTGCAGGATCGCTGTGTGGACCTCCTTGGGGAAGGGCCAAGTCTGCTCCCTGGCCTTGTGACTGGGGCCCTGGGTGCTCAGCTCTTCTGGGCTCCTCATTCTTAAATGTGATGTGAAGGTACTACACTAAGATTCTTCCATGTGGTGGCTCTAAACAGGACTGTAAACTTCTTGACACTCTGTTCTTGAGAGTTGGGGGTATGTCCCCTTCCCTTGAGTTTGGGTGGGCCAGGCCTGTGCAGCCAGGAGCCTAGAGCAGATTCCCAACTTTTCCCCATAATTATCCTCCTAAGGAGCCTGTTTAGACATTTTCTTTTACTATAAGCCCCCTCCTCAATGGATATGAAATTTTAAAACCAAAGATATACTATATAGGCCTATGTTCTATACATCGATCAATTAATCCATCTATCAACTGATCATTTATGTTTTGTATATAAAAATAATTTTTTTGTATAAAACAATATTTTTTTTCACCCTCAAAGAAAACAGTGTTTATCCCTATCAGACAACAGAATGCATGGAGAGAGTATGGTGGCAGTGACGCTGTGTGACTCCTGAGGCCAGCCCGAAGGAGCCCTGTAGCCCGGTCCTTCGTCTCTTGAAATGCTTGCTCTGGATACTTACTTCTCAGAACTCAGCTCCACGCAGAGAGGCCTCCTGTAGGATCTTGGGTCAATGATTGAGATTGAGGTGAGTCTTGGTGCATGTTCCAGACACCCTGAAAAGAAGCTTCCAGGTGACAGCAGTACCCAGCCATTGAGGTCCTACCCTCCGTCCCCCACCAACCACCACCATAATGTCTTCCCAGCTGAGGCCCCAGACTTTTTGGGGGCAGAGACAGGCCATCCCTGCTGCACCATCCCTGCTGCACTCTGTCCGAATTCCTGACCACAGAATCTGGGACATGACAGAACTATGGCTGTTTCGTGCCCCATGGAAGACGGAAGATCTAAACAGAGGGAACTGGACGTTCCAGCCCCAGGCAGGACGGTTCGGAGGAACATGCTGCCTCTGCCAGATGCACAGCGGGCTGGGGGGGAAGGTCTCTGTGAGACTCAGCACCTTGGCGGGGACCTGGGGCAGGACTCCCCATGTGGTATGGTAACCCGCGCGCACAGCCTGCTGGGCCTGAAGGTCTTGCGCTTTCCTGAGGCGTGAACCAGAACCGTGTGGGCGGGAGCTGTGAGCTCTGTCGGGAGGGTTCCCCACAAGAAGCCACCCGCGGCTGCAGAACACACCCCTGCCCACCCACACCCTCTCTGCAGGACCTCAACTACGTTCAAGGAAGGTTCTAGTCGAAAATGAACCAGCACCTTTCCTAACTGATGGATGCAAGGAGACGAACACATTGCCAGCACAATGCAGCTGGAGACGTGTCAAGACATGTCTCTGAAGGCAAGGAAAATACAAGCAAAAATGAACTTTTGGAACCTCATCAAGACAAAAAGAATGGGTGATGGGCATTGAGGAGGGCACTTGTTGGGATGAGCACTGGGTGTTGTATATAAGGGATGAATCATGAAATCTCCTCCTGAATCCAAGACTACCCTGCATGTTAGCTAACTTGACAGCACATTATTTTTAAACAAATGCAGCTGGAGAACTTGCTTCGTGAGCAGCAGGACACAGGACACAGGGGAGGAGCCCAGACAGCCAGTTCTGCTCAGTCTCAGGGAAATTACAGACCACACAGCTTCTCTAAAGAGGAACTCAGAAAAGAGATATAGGTCCCCAAAATGGTTCAAGATAAAAGATAGAGACAAAAAAGAAAGAAAGAAAAGAAAAGAAGAGAAAAAGAACAGACAGAACTCAGGAAGAATGTAAGTAGAAAAGAAAAAAACAACCCCAAAACCAAAATGGTTATTGAGAAGAAACACATATACTTTGTGTAAGGTTTAATAGATGGAGGCAGAGGCAAGAGGAAAGAGAGAGACCAAGTTATGGAGCCAAGAGAGCCTTTATTGGAGTCTGCAATTCCCGGGCGAGGTTCCGTGACTCCGGAGTGGGGCATCAGGGAAGTTGTGCCTGGTATGGGAGAGCAAGGTGTTTTATGGGTGCAGAAGTTCCGGGTTTGAGCTCAGGTGGACTGATCGCCACTTAGGGTCATCTTTGGACGGTGGCAGGATTCAATTGGCTGTTCACTTCGGTGGGGTGGGGGATGCTGGAATTCCACGGTGAGGCTTTCCAGTTTGAGACAGTCCAGATTGGAGGGTGGGGGGTCGTCAGTCCCTGGCGGTGCCTGGAACTATTATCTGACCTGCAATAAAATGGCCGCTGGTGCTTTTCAAATGGTGCGGGTCATTCTAGGTTTGCAGGTGGGGGTTGTCAGTGCACGCAGCTCTCCACAGCAACGTGGCCGCTCAGTCGCCCTCCCCTGGCAACTCTTACACTTTGAAAATTAAAGAAAAAACCCAACTTGTGTTGTTAGTTTTTGATGAGTGATTGGGAGGAAGTTGAACACAGAGCGTTGCTCAGCTGGGGTGAGGTGGAGGCAGGGGTTAGGGGTGTGCAGGTGCAGAAAGGCGAAAGCTCAGGCCAAACCCAGGAGTGGGTGATGGTGGGTCTAACTGCCTGGGGGATGGACAGTGTCACGGACGAGAAGGAGACAAATCTGTCCCATCTCAATGGGAAAGTCCAAACGGTCCCTGGAGTCCCTGTACTTAGGGACCAGTGAGGCCAAGGGACAAATAGAGGGACAGAAAGGAGCTGTTCTGGTGATGACTAGGTGAATCCCCTGTGTGTGGATGTAGATAAAGGGACAGGAATATTTGCGTTGTTTCAAAGCCCCTCCCTGCAAAATACTTATTACTTACAGAGGGAAAAAGAGTAACTTCAATGAGTTTCAACAAATTTATACTCCCAACCACCCAGTTCCCAGACACATTCTGACTCTAGCGCTGGATTTAGAGTCACTTCTCACATCTAGAATGGAAGGGTTGTCCTCCTACATATAAAACATTGAAAGAGTGCCGCACCAAACAATCTCCAGAGAGTTCAGGAAAGCCAAAGATTTTTAATAGGGAATGTATGGTGCAAACAGATTAGATGAAGATTAGGTGATGGTCCAACCCTGTCTTCAATCTTATACATTGAAGGAATTCTTTCTTGGAGGCACCAGCACAGCAGCAGGTGGAATCAGCGGACTTCTGTGCAGCTGGCCCATCAGGGGTCTGTGTCCATGTGGGCACACGTTGAACTTTTTGGTTTAATCCAGGTTTTATGCTTACTGGTTGGTCTGCATTTGGAAACCCCACCACTGGCCAGAGTCCTGAACAATGTAATAGTTATTTATCCTTGGCAGAGCCACTCGAGGGCCACAAGGAGAGGAGGTACCAGGAGGATCCACACAGGAGGATTCTGTGCTGCTGCTACATTGAAGGCCAAGGTCCCCGACCTGTGCAGGGCAGTGAGGGAGCCAGAGTTTATTCCTGACGTCAGGACGAGGGGA
>NC_043716.1:52389059-52423698 GCF_006229205.1 Suricata suricatta | reverse complement strand
AGCCACTCGAGGGCCACAAGGAGAGGAGGTACCAGGAGGATCCACACAGGAGGATTCTGTGCTGCTGCTACATTGAAGGCCAAGGTCCCCGACCTGTGCAGGGCAGTGAGGGAGCCAGAGTTTATTCCTGACGTCAGGACGAGGGGAGTCCTCACCTAACAGGGATCCCCATCTGTCTTGGAAGTGTAATCACTGCCCATTCCCTGATCGGAGCTCAGAGGGTGTGGGGGTGGCCATGACGGGGGTCTGTGGTTCTTCTGCCCGGGCTGACTTGTCCCCCATATGACTCCCCACACCACAGTCACAGCAGGACCCAAGCAGGGGCAACTCCACAAAGGTCAAGAGCATAAAGTGAAGGTTGTGAAGCAAGGCCCTGAGTGACATGGAGTGAGCTCCCTCTTCAGGGGCCGCCGCAGACCCTTCCTGTCCACCTTCACTCCGGTGTCCAGACCCGGAGGACAAGCAAGCCCTGGTCTCTGCCCGAAAGTCCCTCTGTGAGCATAGCCATGATGCACTGGGTGAAGTATTCAGGGGCTCCCTGCAGCCTTAGCCTGGGCTCCAGCACTCCTGTGCCCTGATTTCATTTTCTGCTGCCTCCCCCAAGTCCCCTCCACCTCACCAACAGGTCAGCCAGGATCAAGGGTTTGCCTTTGCCTGTCTATTTGAATCTCTGTCTGTCCCACCTTATGTAAATTCTGCCTGTCCTTCATGCTTAGAGCTCATATTACCTCTTTGAAGCAGAGGAAAATTCCCCACCCTCGTAGTGTGGCTGAATACCTTCTGGCTTCTCTTGGGAGGGGTCTCTCCCAGCTCTGAACACATATGAGGTGCACTACCTCCTGCACCCTGGACAGTGGACACCTGGTCTAGTGGACCATGAGGCCCTTGGTCAAGAGCCTGATGCCTTTACCCTCTGCCTCATGCCCTCCCCCACAAGCAGTGCCAGGACCTGCATGCAGGCCGGCCTTGTTTTCTCTTTCTGCCCACCTTGTTCCTGATGTGTCATGTCCATTCACAGGGGGTTTTCTTGAGAGAGAAGACATGCTCCCTTATACTTCCTGAAATTATCCTTGAACACACTATGCTCTGTTCCCAAGGTCTAATACGGTGGGGTTGCAGCCCCATCTCTCCACCTGCAGCTCCCACCTGTGTCCTGCAGTTTTCTAAAAGGCCTGCATCCTCCCCTCCCACTCAACAGAACAAGCAGTCTCTAAACAGTCATAAGCAGAACAAAAGCCAGTGGTGAAGCATGAGCCAAGTGCCTGGCCTCATTCGCACACATGATTGAACACATTATCCAGCAGGGCCAGGCTCCAAGGATTAGGGTCCTTGAGAATGGAAGGAAGAAGGAGCAGAGCTAGAAGGGAGGCCATGGCGGGGGCTTCTGGGAGGAAATTCACCTTCACCCTGAACTCTGATGGGGTGCTGGGGCAGGGTGGTGTTTACACGTTGAGGGAAGAGTTAACAGATTGTTCTTTGGATGCCCATTGGGGGGGTGGGATTCAGGTTGACGGCCCAGCCTCACTACCATGTTGGGAATGTGAGAAAGCAGGAATGCCAGCTTCCCACTCCTTCCCGGCATTTCCTGAGCATGTGAGGAGAGGAAGAGAGGGAACCCCCCTCAGAGATGTCCTAATCCCAAGACCTGTGAATGTGTTAGATCACATGGCATGGAGGAACTAAGGATGCAGACGGATTTAAGATTGCCAACCAGCTGACCCTGAGATGGGGAGGTGATCTGGGATATCTGAGTGGACCCTACAGAATCACCAGCATCTTTATAAATGAAAGGACACGGGACAGCCAGTGTCAGAGTAATATGGGTGAGAAGGACTTGGCCACCCCAGCTGGCAGATGGAAGAGACCACCACCCAGGGGTGCAGCGCCCTCCAGAAGCTGGAAAAGACAAGGAAGTGCTTCTCCCTTAGAGCCTCCAGGAGGAGTCAGCCCTGCCAGCCCCTTGAGTTTAGCCTAGTGAGACTCACTCCAGACCTTGACCTCCAGAACCTGAAGATCATAACACCGTCTTGTCTTCAGCCACCCGGGGGGTGGTGATGTGCTCCAGCAGCCACAGGGAGCTAATCCAGAGCTTGTCACTTGCAGCAGCTTGAGGCTGAGAGCACCTGCACCTGTTTCGGCTTCTTGGGGGTCAGGAGGCAGGTCCCAAGGAGACCAGAGGCTTCTCTCCTGCAGCCCAGCTGAACAACTTTACTTAGGTTTCTCGTGGGGAGCAGGGGGGCTATTTAAGGACTCAGAGGTACAAAGAGGGGGCCCAGTGCAGACTTTGCTGTTTCTCCCCTGCACAGGAAACATCCTAGGGGCCACTGGGGGTCCCTGTCAGAGTGCCCCGAGGGGAGCTGTCCCGGGGCATCAGTGGGAAAGGTCTGTGGGTTACAGCTCTGCTCACCTGCTTTGGGGGTTGATCACAATGGGCTGGCGGCTGTTGATGCCCTGGGAAAATGGAAGCAAGGAAGCTCTACTGGCTGGTGTTCTTGCCACAGGCTTGGGAGAGTCTGTTGGATCGGGTGCTAAACACACAGAGCAGAGCATGGTTCTGAGTGTCACAGGTGGATGTCATGGTCTCCACACCCCACACCCCAGGGAATCATAACATTTCTGTCTTATGCCACTGCCAGCCACATTGGTCTCTCTTGGATCTTTTTGGTTTCTTATCCCAAATACAAATACATATTTGCAGACAAACACCAGTTTACCACCACATGAGGGATTTTCAGTGGCAGGCATAGTCTTAGGCAAGTTTTGAGACTCCCCTCCACCCATCGGGGAAGGTAGAGGAACAGTCCTGACTCCTCTGGGGGTGGGTCCCAGGGCCCTGGAGCACAGGAAGGGTAGTACCTACCTGGGTCAACATCCACGTATACTTTGTACCCCAGGTCGTTGCCAACTTTCTCAATCCCACACCAGTAGGTGTCTGCGTCATCATACCAGAGATTTTCCAAGGTCACGGTGAATACACGTTGGCTGTGATTGTCCTGGATGGCTGCTCGGCCCTTCTTCACCAGTCGTTCTGACCCGGTGCTTTTAACAAGGATTTTGCAGGAATCCCAGTCATACCCACGACACCACCACTTTTTGTAGTGTTCCCATCCCCGCTCATAGGTACAGCGCACGGTCAGTGTGCCCCCTGCTGTGCCTTTCACCATTCTCTCCACGCAGGTGGAGAAGTGGCCTAGAAAACAGAAAGCCAACATGCATCTTGTCCTTCCTTGAGCCCAGAGCTGACCTGAGCACTGCTGGGGCTTCTGGTCCTGCCCTGAAGACCAGCCAGGGGCCTCTGCCCTCTGTCTAGTCACCACATCCCGCCTGTCCCTTCATGCCTGCGGGATTTCTTTTCTCTCACCCCTGTTGTGAATCCCCCTTGAGCTTCCTAACTGTCCACTACAGCGGCCCCCGCTCACATGCCATCCTTTTGACCACCATCCCCTGCCCACCCTCAGGGGGCATTTCTTCCCGGCAGCACAGAGCACACACTGCAGCCACAGGGCTACTTCTGAATCTCAGGGCTGGTGGGACAGCGTGGGTCCCTCCACACCTGTGCCCCTGATACTCTGGCCCCCACCCCATATCTACAAACTCAGCCTCTGATATGACACGTGGCACAGAAGTAAACACACACGCACACACACTCTCACTCACACAGGTGATTGCTTATTTTTTATCTCTACACCTTGCTCTAGTGCGTTTTCATAACTTTATGCAAGCTGTTCCCTCCGCCTGGAATGTGTTTTCTTCTCTGTTTGAAGGAATCAAAGCCTTATATCCATCCCTCAAGGCTCATCTACAAGAGTGTCTTTTCTATGGTTTGTCTATTTCTGCAGCCAATTCAGTCACTCCCGGTGCAACCAGAGCCCTTTGTTCCAGTGTCCACGGGTTGTTGTGTTAATGACACTGGGCGATGGTCTGTCTTTAGATCATCCAGGGCAGAGATCCAGGCAGGCCGATGTGTGGGGATGAGCAACTCTTCAGAGAGCCCGTCACACCCTGCTTCTGCTGCCTGTTTCTTCCTGCCATCTGAGCTCTTCAGAAGAGAGGATCCCGGCTCAGGCTTCAAGTCAAGACCAGAAGTGTAAGTTTTTAAATGATTCAGATACCTGAACTTCACCTTGACTGAGTGCATCTCTGCTGTAGCCTGAGCATCTGCTTCTTCAAAGTATTCATGCATTTATGCATGTGTGCATGTGTGTGTGTGTGTGTGTGTGTGCGCGCGCCCGTCTATCATCTGTCTATCCATCCGTCCATCCATCCGTCCATCCATCCATTCATCAACCCATTATCTGTCTATCCTTTTCTCTGCCAGGGTTGGGAAACGGTCTAGAAAACAGACACTATTTGCCTTATTTATTTTATTTCCTTTCCCCATCATTTAACTTAGTATCTTTTAGGTAACAAAACTTTAAAACTTTTAAAAATACATAAGTGGATGAATGCAAGGCCCTGCCATCTCCCTCAGGACAGACTCTCTCTGTGTCCCACCCTGATCCTGCAGTGCTCAGTCCCGAAGCCCCCACATCACTCACCTTGGCAGACGACAAGGAACAGAACCGGGAGCAGCCGCATGTCCTGCCTGCCTGGGTTGTCTCGCTGGTGCTCAGCAAATGCCAGCTGCCCTCCGGGGACTAAACTGAGCACAGAAGCAACCTACCGTCTCGTCTTCTAAATGATTCTTTTTAGTCTTCTCATCTACTTCCCCTAAATTTTTTCTTCAGTTACTTTCTAATTTCATTAATTTGGTGCCAAGCAGTTGCGACTTTTGGGAGCATATGGCTGACGTGATGAGGTGTTCCCACTCCTTGCTCCGGCCCCTCAAGTCAGTACCCCCTGGAGTCTGACCCTGATCATCTGTTCTCCGGGGAGGGTCTCAGCCCGCCCCCTGCCCCCTCCACCCTCCACCCTCCCCCGCGCCCCGCCTCTAGCACCATTTTAGTTTGTGCGCACCTACTTCCTGCCCCTCTCCTCCATCTCCCAGCCAGGTTCTCCACTTTCATGACTGTTGTCATCTTTGTAGAGCTGTCCACCCTGTCAGCAGCTCAGATGTGCTCTAAAAGCCATTTCTTGTCATCTTTATTCCTAAAGACAATCTGTCCCAACACCTGGTCCCTGGGCCCAGGGCTCCCTCTCCACTGCCCCCACCACTCCAGTCTTCCAGAGACTAAGGCTATGGGGTCTTCTCCCTGCCACCTGCCACCCTCGGACTGCCTTGCAGCTTGGAGGTGGAGCAGCCCAGGGCTTTGCCAGCAGGAGTAGGAGAGGGCTTGGTGGGCCAGCCCTGGGAGGGAAGAGGAGCAAGAATCCCTGTCCCCTTCAAGGTCCTTCTGGCTGGACTAAGAATCAAATTGACATGAGACAGATTAACAAGAGAAAATCAAATTTAGTAGCATACGTGCAGGGAGTCCACACAGACACTGCAGTCAGGCAAATGAGGTACTAATGTCATCCCGAATTAAGTAGGGGGCAGGGGTCTGAGATTTCCAAAGAAAGGAATGCAATTTACAGGAAGATGAAACCAGTAAATGTTTGGTGCACAAATGTTTGCCCCTCCAGATAGATGGGTTATGCTCAGATCAAATTTAAATGTAAGTTTCTCTAAAGTTTCACACATTAACAGTTGTGTAGGTATGAGTTTCTTTCTCGTGAGCTACTCTATTTGTCCAGACAATGGGTCAGTTTATACAAATCCTTCCAGAAGGCAGTGATGCAGGTGTATTCACAACATTAGGCCTGTGGTCCACGTAATCAGGTAAGAAACAAGAGGCTTTGCTATGGAAACAAAGGGAACGCAATGGTTCATGACTGGATCGAGTGTTAAGCCGGTTTCCGGGTTGCGAGGGCAGCCGGTGGAGCAGACTTCTAGATGTCGGACTCGAAGCATCTCAGACAGAGTGAGGGCAGGCTGTGCAATCAGACAGATCCTCTGGGTTTGTAGTTCAGGTGTCTCTGGTGATTTCTGCTTGGCTCCCCGAGCCATAGGCACAAAGATAGTGTATGTATGAGCTATTGCGGTGATTTCTCCAAGTTTATGTATGTAGTTTACATGCAGCTGGCAGAACTTCAGGAAAAAGGCAGTTTGAGTTCTCAAAGGATTCCAAGTCAGAAAGATGGGAGAAAACTCAACATGTCAGTTTGGAGAGTGGTAGCCAGGTGGTAGAAGGCACTAGAAGAGATCAGGACCTAATCCGGTATATAATGTATAGCAATAAAATCTAAAGTGTACGAAAATGTGTTGTTGAAACATATTTTCTCTCTCTATAATCACTCTCACTTTGACCAAGATAACCAAATTAACACTAGTTTGTTTGCAAAATAAGTCATTTCCAATAAAATTTGGCCTATTTACATAGTGCAGCAAGAATTGTAGTTGACTCTTTAAAACCTGTTTTGCTAGAAGTTTTCAGAAGGAAATCTCCGGATGAAGTTTAACAGCCTCTTGAGGCCAGGAGCCAAGTTGAATAAATACTTGCCATCTGACTTTGCCTGCAACACGTATAGATTTGGGTGAATTCCTCTCTTCTCAGGTCCCCCAAACATCCCGCAGTTCCTGCACCTGCCGGGAAGTGACTTCTTTACTCACCTGGCAGGGCTGCTGGGAACTCTGTAAACAAGCCCTCAGTCTGGTATTTCCACGGGGGCTTTATTGGCTCCATGAAATCAATCTGAGATCTTAAAGCTTTTGGGTCACCCCTGAGCTTATGCAAGTCTCCCCCAAGTATGACATTCCAGTCCAAGCCTTGGTAATCTAGGCAGTGTTTCCCATTGTATCCTGTCATAGAGAAAACAGATTCTTATTGAAGTGAAGCAAATAAATAGATTGCCAGAAAATATATGAACACTCACGGAAAGTGTCTGAACTCTGGACGGTTCAGGTCAGGACAAAAGATAAATATTTCAATTTGTTCACAAGGGTACATTTTATCAAATTATTGTAAGTCAGCTTAAGAGACAAAGTTTCCTTAAATCTACAAAAACACAACATTTTTAAAAAGTACGTGTTTTGTTTCATACAAAAAGTCATAAAGAGTATAGTTATCTTTTGAAGTTGTTCAGAGTCATGTTATTAATTTGGTTCTGCTTGAATTGGTTTTTCCACTAGTTTTGAAAACTTTTACCATATTCAGAGGTCACATAAAGAGGTTATTAGAAACCTGTGCTCACAGTTTTTCCCTGAATCCCCTTGAAAAGGAGGCACATTTGCTCTTGGAATGAGGCATCGGAGAACAAGTATTTCAGTCTATAAATAGTCAAAGACTTAAAAATGGCCATGCTTAGAGATCTGCATGGAGTTCCTGATAATGTAGCCGACATTCGGCACCTCCAGGGAATATCAGAGTGGTCATCAGATTTGTAGGAGTTTCATATAATTTTAAAGGGCACAATTTTAATAATGTATCTAATAAACATAATCTAAGATGGTTTCATATCACTTATTTGGGGCAATGCTTCCCGTGTAAGTAAGAGTAGCAAGTAGCCTCATTATTTTAATTGCTCACAAAATCTCTGAAATGTTCAAATGTCAAGAAAGTTGAAAAGGTTGGAATGTTTGAATAGGATCACAAATCATTAAGAAAGAATTTTAATTATCCTTTTCACGAATGTAACAATATAAGATAGTCAAGGCAAACACAGAAGTTTACATAGCCGTGAGAACAAAACGTAACTCTTTGGATATTAAGACTTACTCAGTTTTCTTAAGTAATCCAAGACTGATAACTACAGGAAATTATTTGGGCCGCCAGAATCATGGTTTTTAGGCAGATACGTTAAGAAGATAAAGTTTTGCTTGCAATCTCTTATGGAGAGCAGACCATTAGTTTATGACAACTCTGTACTTTCTATAAAGAGAAAAGAACACTTTACACCACGCACTTTTGATGTGAAAACTCGTTTACTTCTTTAAATTTATCATAGTTTTAACCAGTATTGGCCACACATAGAATCTTTTCCCAAAGATTCTTTATAAACTGCCCAGGACTTTTTAATATTCAGATTTTGTTTTAAATGTTTCCTCTTGAGATAAATGGTTTTACTTTAGGACAAAATTAATTTCTGTTCCCTCAACAAATAGGTCTTTTTATCCTTCATACTTCCGGTTACCAAAAAGAGATGTCTTATTTTCTTCATATACAGAGTTGTTGCCCTTATTTATAGTTTAAATTACATTTATCAGAATATTTAATGCTTAGAAACCTTAATTTCCAGTAAACACTAACTAGTAAGCAGCTCTGAACTCTGTTATACCAGAACTCTTTAGATTTGAAATTTAATTAATATATTTTGGAATTTTTAGAAACATGTGCTTTTGCATAATACAATCTTTCCATAAGGCATGAAATATGTTTATTAAAGACTCAAATGTATTTTTAGACAAAAGCAGATAAATCTCTGTTCATTATTTTGTCATAGTTACATCAATTTAATTTACTTGTTTTTAACAGTTATACTCAGACTGCCTGTAAAACTTCATGAGGCATTAGGTATAATCAACACTTGTTCTAAGGTTTCTTTTCCTCCTGATCAAGTGCAACAGTGATGCCATCACCTTATTTGATTTTTAGTAAACCTTTCTAGTTAATGTTGATAACTTTACAGCCATACCTATTATGAGTAAAACAACAACCTTAAGTTAGCTTCGATGCCTAATATGTTCCCAGATCATGTGAACTTGAAATACGTTTGGGTGAGGTTTTACCTTTCTGAGTTTTAGAATGCCCAATCCTTATGAGTACTTGCCTTCAAACTAACTAAATAGAGCTCTTTGGCAAATTAGTTTAGCAGTAGTGCCAGAGGTAGAGAAAATATCTCACATTTACAACGTACATGGACACACACACACACACACACACACACACACACACACACAATACACAGACAAGAGGCAAACAAAATCTTAATTTTGTTTGTACTCCTATTTGTGGAGAGGACATTACTGGCTCAGTTTTTAAATACTTCCCTCTAGTGTTCTGTTTATCGATTTGTTGTAACAAAAAAATTTCCCCTAGAGTTCACATGTCGTAAAAAGGCCCTTAGGGCTTGGTGAAGTGGGGTAGGGACTTTAGATCACAAAAGCCCAGAGCAAGGGTCTCACTTTCCTCCAGGGGGTCCTGGGAGCCTCTCTGCCCGTCCTCAGAGGGGCTGGAGTCTGGGCACCTGAGTCCTGCCAGCAGTTTGTATCTTACAAGGGCCTCTTTCCCTCTTTATTTTTTCTTGTTTTCCATTCTCAGGAGATGTGGTTTGTGTTTACATTTCAAAGACTTGGTAATATTTATAATTTCAGGGGACAGAAAGAAAATAAAAATAGTTTTTCTATTTTTCTTCCAATATTGTAATCTTTCCTAGTATTCACCAACATTTTGAGAAGAATAAGCAAGGTTTGGAGATATGTAGAACTCGGTGGACTTTCACTGGTTTTTAGAGTTGTAGTTCTGGTTTTGTAAAGATTTGTGTTTTTAAAAAATGTTTATTGGGGTGCCTGGTGGCTCAGTCAGTTAAACTTCTGGCTTCGGCTCAGGTCATGATCTCATGGTTGTGGGTTCGAGCCTCGCGTCAGCCTCTGTGCTGACAGCTCAGAGCCTGGAGCCTGCTTCGGATTCTGTGTCTCTTTCTCTCTCTGCCCCTCCCTTGCTCATGCTGTCTCTCTGTCTCTCAAAAATAAATAAAAAACATTTAAAAAATTAAAAAAATAAAATGTTTATTTATTTTTGAGGGAGAGAGAGAGAGAGAGAGAGAGAGAGAGAGAGAATAAATGAGCAGGGGAGGGGCACAGAGAGAGAGGGAGACACATTATCCGAAGCAAGATCCAAGCTCTGAGCCGTCAGCACAGAGCCTGACATGGGGCTCAAGCCCACGAACTGCAAGATCATGACCCGAAACAAAGTTGGAGGCTAACCAACTGAAACACCCAGGCACCCCTGGTTCTGTAGAGATTTATGAAAAAAGGACTATTATTCTTAATTCCTCATGACCTGGATTATAGCCTGAATATCAAGTGACTGCCCCTTCTTTTCAACTAATTTTGCTTCTTTATAACAAGGAGAATTTTAACTAAAATGGAAACCAATAGTTTTATGCCTTTGTAAAGTTTGTCTAAAGCATTTTATCAAAACCTTTTTTCTAAATACAAAATGTAAGGCCCTTAAATATTGGCCTTCAACCGATCATTGATAGGAGGGCTTAGGAGAAATTTTGGTCTTTTGTTTCTTCTGTAAATAGAAGGTTGCATGTGCAGTCAAATAATCTTTGTAAATCCTCTCTAAATTTGGTAGGAGCTTCGGAAAGTAGAGGTAAGGGGCTTTATAACTTAAAAGATCTGCTGCTGTCCAGCGGACATGAAATTTTGGGGGGGGGTCTGGGATACACCTGCAAGCACATTGTCTGAGACTCTCTCAAGCTGGCAGAGCCTGCTTACAGAGCCCTGGAAGGTGGGAGCGAAGCGAGCATTATTGCCCGCGTCTGTCCTTTTGTTAAATTCACTTTTGGGCTTTTAGCATTTGTTGGAGCTACGTGGACACTTTGAACCTAGAGATCAGGCCAGAGCGATCTCTGTCAATCTTGCAGCAAAAGAGAATTTAAGGCCAGCGACTTAGGTGGCTCAGTCGGTTAAGAGTCCAACCCTTTTTTTTAAATGTTTTATTTATTTTTGATACAGAGAGAGACAGAGCATGAGAGGGGGAGGGGCAGAGAGAGAAGGAGACACAGAACCGGAAGCAGGCTCCAGGCTCTGAGCTAGCGGTCCGCACAGAGCCCGACGCAGGGCTCGAACCCACGGACGTGAGATCTGACCTGAGCCGAAGCCGGAGGCTTAACCGACTGAGCCACCCAGGCGCCCCAAGAGTCCAACTCTTGATTTCGGTTCAGCTCATGATCTCACGGTTCATGGGTTTGAGCTCCCCATTGGGCTCTGTGCTGACAATCTGGGACCTGTTTGGGATTCTCTCTCTCCCTCTCTTTCTGCCCTTCCCTTTCTCACATGCTCGCTCTCTCTCTCTCTCTCTCTCTCTCTCTCTCTCTCTCTCTCAAAATAAATAAATAAATAAATAAACTTTAAAAAAAGTACAGGCAGATGAGATCAGAGTTTAAGAAAACAAACAAAACTAAGGAACAAAGAAAAAAGAGACAAAGCAGGAAACAGACTGTTAACTATAGAGAACAAATGGATGTTTTCCAGAGGGGAGGTAGTTGGGTTTGGTGAAATAGCGGAAGATGATTTAGAGTCCACTTACTGTGATGAGAACTCAGTAATGGATAGAACTAAAAAAAAAAAAAAACTATAATAGCAGTGAAAAAAATCAATGAGATTCAAATAAAGGAAGAAATAGAGGGGAATTTTCAATGGATGTGGACATTTATTTTTGTCTAAAGTTGGCAATAGCCTTTTCATGGTTTAGCTCAGGTCACAAGAGGTGATCAGAGAGGGCAGAGGTGATACAGCCTCCAGGATCTAAAAATTTACTCCCGACATTGAACTAAGAAAGCAAAGGACTTCAGTGCACATGGTGTAGTGTAGTTGATGTCTCCAGTCTCCCACAAAAATATGACACACCTCCAGTGTCAGACCCATTAATAAGTGACATCACATAGGGTTCTTCTGGAATGGGACTTTCCAGCACTGATAAGCAATAGGGTTGAGACATGAAGGTTTCCAATGTCTGGAGCCTCTCAGGACAAACACCCATGAGACAAACACCCATGAGACCTGGCACAACCGGACAGAGTGAAAGAGCCTTGGGTCCCCCCGTCTATTTCGTCACCCAGGTGTACCCCAGCAAGTGCCCCCTCTGGATGGTGGAGACCACAGAGAAAAAACGCTCACTGGCCATAAAGCCAAACTCTTAGGAAATAAAACTAAACAAAAGAATAAATCTCCCAGCTTTATCAAAGCCTTGGTTCTCTGGGACCCCAATAACACGTAGGAGGGACATGTCATGGGGTTGGGGACCATGTGTTGTTTACAGTGTACTTGCTCACACGGAGGTTTCTTGAGGCTGGTGGGTGACCTAGTGTCAGTCTACCCCGTTCCATGACCAGCTCATCCTCTCATGGGAATCCTCTTCAGATGGCCCGAACGGCTTTTAAATGCTTGACTTGTGCCCACTAATTTTGTAGCTTTGTCTTCCAAGATGTCCCTTAGCAACAGATGACACGCATCAGTAATGATATGGACAAAGGAAAACAAAGACCATTTCTGGGATGTAATGGATCAGTAACAAAAGGACACTCAACCCAATTGAATTGGTTGAACCAAAAAGCCACTAAGCTCAAGGAATTAGTTTCACAAATATTGTCTCCTGCTCATTGAAATGGAGAGAGATAGGGACTCTCATGCTATTTCCTTGGTCTTGGCAAATAGCAGTTCCAAGAGGCTGACATGGTAAGAGATCTTACCTTCTGCGAGTTGTCCAACATATGTCCCGGGGACGACTCAGCTGCGGCAGAGTCCCAGTGAGCGGCGTCCAGCTAGTCCTGCCAACGGCACCGAGTGTCAGGAAGCAAGAATGTCCCATCCCCTTCTCGAGGAGCAGGAGTTCCTGGGCCCCTCAAGGTCCTTCTAGCTGGACTAAGAATCAAATTCATATGAGATGATTTACAGGAGAAATTAAAATTTAATAGTATATATGTGGAAAAACCACACTGACGCAGCAGTCAGGCATAAAGGGTATAAATGTCAATCTGAATTAAAGGAAAGGGGGTAGGGGTCTGGGACTTCAAAGGGAAGGAAAAGATTTCACAGGAAGATGAAAGCTAGTAAATGTCTGTAAACAGATGTTTGGCCTGTCTTGCAGTTGGGTTACTCAGATAACATTTATCCCTTGTAACAACTCTTATTCTGTAAAGACCCTCCAACTGAGATTCTGGTATTTAATTAAGGAAGGAGCAAAAGTTTTTCTGGAGCCCACGGGGTCTTGACTGCCTTGAATTCAGGATAATCTTCCTGTCAAATGTCTCATCTTGGGGTGGCCTGCCTACAGCCCCTATACATCTGTTTGCATTGGAGTGTGAGCTGAGCCCTCTCCTGGGATTGGGGCCCCAGTGAACCCTGGGGCTTCTGTCTACAGTCATGAAACTATGAAGAGATGACGGCAAGGAATATTGGGCTCCCCTCAAGCTTTTCCCTCCCTCCCTTTCTTTCTCAAGTTTGACTGAGGTGTAATTGGGAGAAAACAAACCAATATGCTCAAAGTGCACAGTTTCACACATTTTTTCTTGCTGTTTTTACCACTTCTCAAATCTTACATACAGTACAACTTTGTGGTGGTGTTCAGTTCTATATGTTTAACACATGCATCATTTCACGGAACCCCCACCACAAACATGCAAAGCAATGCTGTCACCTCGGTTTCTTTCTTGGCAGGTAGTCCAGCTGGTGAGGTAGGACTTCAAGTGCTGATGTGGTTTCTGTGAACTGTGGTTCCCACGTGCGCTGGTCCATCCTTCTGGAGCCTTGCAGGTGCTCCTCGGATGTGCCCCCATGGGTGCCATCCAGTGGCCAGCCTCTGAGTGGTGAAGGTCTTCACCAAGTCCTCAAAGTTGGGGTATTCTCTCCAGGGTCTGAACAGGAGTGCACACTGGGCCGCAATCCTGGGAGATCAAGGGCCCCTTTCTTCAGCTGCTTTCTCTCCACCACCCCTCACCCCCTCCATTTCCTCCCTGCTTTCAGAGCCTCCACCTCTGCTCTTCCTGGCCCTTTGGTTAAGAAGCTTGGAGAGCTGAGGCTTTCCTCTCCCCAGTCTGCTGTGTACTTCCTGTGATTGGGTTTGCAGGGCCAAGCAGCAGAAGAGCAAAGAGAGAGAAGATGCGCTGGTATTCCTCCCCCCTCCCCAGGGTCTTGGGACCCAAGGTCTTCTGGGCAACAAGGACCTTTCTCCTTCAGAGTTCCAGTTGTCGGCCCCTAGCGGCTGCAGGTGGAATTGCAGCTTTTGTCCTGAAGCTTGCTAGAGACCCGGTGGGAGGGAAAGAAAACACAAACACTGAGAAAACTCTGGGAATCTGAACCCCATCGTCCATTAGTGCTTCGTTTTTCTCCTCCTTCGGAGCTCAGCCCTGCTGAGCCTGAACTTTCAGGATATGGGATATAGGGTTTCTACTCAGACAGGAGAATATAGAAGGATATAGAAGGAAACATAACCAGGAAACTTACAGTTGGATTGGTCCTATACTTGTTCTGGTTTCCTTTTCCAATCATTGGCTAAGGTTCGTTTTGCAGGATGCTCAGATAGTGACTCCATGTATTTTGTTCGGGCTCCTAGTTGTAGTCATGAGGAGAAGTCTGTGGAGTGGGTTGGCTTCATCTTACCTGAGATGGACCCTGCAGCATAGATTTGCAAGGGCAAAAACTTGGAAGCCAGCCAACAGCTAACGATTCAAGAAGAGTTAACTATGCTACAGCACACAATGGACCATTAAGGCAGCCACTGAAAGGATTAAGTCAACACATGTGTAATGCTTTTGAAAGGATTCACAGTAAAATTTAAAACCTTTTTATTAGAGTATGATATACACACAGAGAGTGCACACATCAGAAATGCACAACTCAATGTATTTAAACAAATAAAAGACACTCCTGCCACCAGCACCTAAATCAAGAAATAAAGATTTCCATTCCTCAAGAGGCTCTTTATCTTCACAAAACATTTGGGGAAACTAAGGCAGCGAGAGACGATGCTGGAGGCCACCTTTGAACATCTTTACTCTGAAGATGCCTCTGCCTGCATGTGGGAAAGCATAGCCTGTAGATCAAGAATGAACGGAAGAGGGGCGCTGGGGGGCTCAGTTGGTTAAGCGGCTGACTTTGGCTCAGGTCACGATCTCACAGTTCATGGGTGTGAGCCCTGCATCAGGCTCTGTGCTGACAGCTAGCTCAGAGCCTGAAGCCTGCTTTGGAGTCTGTGTCTCCCTCTCTCTCTCACCTTCCCCACTCATGCTCTGTTTCTCTCTATCTCAATAATAAATAAAACATAAGTAATTTTAAAAAAAGAACGGACGGAAGGGCGAAGAATTAGGCACAATACAACACACCTAATTCACATGGTGTTTTGCATCCACACACTCAGAGCCCCAGTCAGCTATGTTTTGGCTCAGTCTCAATTACAATCAGATACCAACAACCATCTGACATTTGAGGCAGGCACGTTATATGAAAGAGAAGGATCAAAGCAGACCAGACCAAACCAAACCAAACCAAACCAAACCAAACCAAAACATGACCATAGTGAGGAGAGTTTCGATAATATCGGCAAGCAGAAACAAATAAGTAGCTTTTTGACATAAAAATATAATTCTTAAACTAAATATTTCCTCCAAATATTAGAGGGGGAGTTAAAAGCACTAAAGAAAACAAGACCTTCCCAAGAGGTAGAACAAAAATGTGAAAAACATAAAAGAGAAAAAGAAGGCAAAAGAATTGATTCAGAAAGGAGAGGGAAAGGGAGCAGGGGACAGTCAAAGGAGGAGACATCTGAAAGAAAAGGGACACCTGTGGGAACATCACATAAGAATCATTAGCATAAGCAGTTTAGGGCTGGGAAGTGCCCAACAGCCCACAGTCAGGAAATATGCCAAGGGGTGGCAGAGGAAGAATCTAGGGCACAATGAGGCTGATGGGAAAAAGCGACTTCCTTCTAATCTCCCCATGGCACTTCCGCCTCAGGGCTCAGGACCTTGGGGAGACCCTGAGAGAGAGGGGCAGTGGGTCAGGATCGGGGCTGGACTAGAGCCCCTGGTGGGAGGGGTGGTCTGGGATGCACCAAGGTGGGCTGCCCGAAAGGAGGTTCAGGATGGGGCTGCATGTCCAGCGAGGCTGAGTGTGAGCCCTGAGCACTGGTTCTTCCTCACATGAACCCGATACGTGCCCATCCCTCCTTTGGACCCAACTCTGAGGTTCTGGTGTCCTCTCCCTGCTTCACAGTCACTTGGTTTGCTGTCAGTTGGCTCCCCAGGTCCTCACGCACAATTGCAATAATACCCTGTTCAGTGGGACGCTTTGCTTCCCCAAATTGTCGAAGACACACGATGACATCAGCTATATGCTCTCAAAGAAGGCACTGATTTTCTTCTAATTAATGAAACTAGGAAGTAACTGAAGGAAAAATATAAGGGAAGTAGATGAAACACAATTTTAAAAAATGATTTAGAGAAAAAGCAGGCACTTTGCTTCTAGGCTCAGTTCAGTCCCTGGAGGGCAGCTGAGATTAGCTGAGCACCAGGGAGACACCCAGGCAGACAGGACATGTGGCTGTTCGCAGTTCTGTTCCTTCCCATCGTCCAAGGTGAGTGGCACGGGCCCTTCAGGACTGAGCACCTGCAGGATTGGGGCAGAACACAGACAGGGTCTGTCCTACAGGGAAATCATAGGACTTTTTATTCATCCAGACACTCTTAAAAAACTTTTTAGGAAAAAACAAGTAAACAAAAAAAGCTTTTTAAGGGCACCTGGGTAGCTCAGCTGGTTAAACATCAAACTTGGTTTCAGTTCATGTCATGATCTCTTGGTTTGTGAGTTTGAGCCCTGCATTGGACTCTGCACTTAATGTGCTCAGCCTGCTTGGGATTTTCTCTCTCTCCTCTCTCTGCCTCACCCTTGCTTACGAACTAGCTCTATCTCTCTCTCAAAATAAATTAATACATTTTTAAAAATTACAAAAAAATTTTTTAAACTTTTTGTTACCTGAAAGGCCCTAAGGTGTTGGAAAAAGAAAATAAAAAGAAGTAACATAAATGGGTGTCTGTTTTCTAGGGCACTGTTTGCCTTCCCCAGCAGATAGATTGATAGATGGATGGATGGGTGAGTAGATAGAGGGATGGATAGATGATAGTTAAATGCATCAGTTTCTGATGAATTTTTGAGAAACTCAACCTTCAGCTGAGACCCACCCAGTCAAGGTGGGGTTCAGACATCTGGGTCACTTAAAGGCCTTTACAACTGGTCTTGACTTGTCCCTTGAGCAGGTAATTTCCCTTTTGAATTGTTCGGAGTGCAGATAGGAAGACAGACAGTGAAACTTGGGTGTGACAGGCTCTCTGGAGAGTTGCTCATCCCCACACACCAGCCTGCGTGAGTCTCCACTCTGTAGGAGCCAAAGACCAGACCGTTGTCCAGAGTGATTAGGGAAACAACTGAAACACTTTGAGTGGTACGTCACCGGGGAGGGAAGACCAGAGGTTAGCAGGTGTGTATTTTGGGGCTGGGTTTCATATCCTTGGAGGCAGCTAGTGCTTGGTGCTAAGAAAGGATAGGAGCTAGTATTGAACCATTTGGCTGCTCTCGTTCTGCTCTCTGTCATTCGACAGAGCCACAGGTTTTGGGGCTGGATACAGATAGTGTCTCTTCTGGAAAGGAGGTTATCAAAGGAAAGAAAATGACCTAATTTATTTATCCATTGACTTTGTCATCATATGTATAGAAAAGAAAAACTCTTACAGGGAGATTTCCAGACAGAAAATTTTGGGAAAACTTGCATGTTATTATGTTCTCAATGTGGAAGTTCATATGGGGATAAAAGGGTTACAAATGTGTATTAGTCATAATTGCAACATACCACAGACTGAGTGACTTAAACTATAGAAATTTATTTTCTCACATTCTGAAGGCTGGGGAGTCAAAGATCAAGGTGCAGGCTGATTCAGTTTGTGATGAAAGCTTTCTTTCTGGGTTTCAGGCAGCCACCTTCTCACAGTGACCTCCTCTTTGTGGATAAGCAAAGAGGGAGAGAAGGAGTGAAACAGAGACAGAGACAGGGACAGAGACACAGAATAAGGAAGAGAGAGAAGCTCTCTAATGTCTTTACTTATAAGAGCACTAGTCCTGACCTGAGGTCTCTATCACGATCTCCTCTAATCCTAATTTCTTGCTAAAGCCCCATGTTCAAACCCCATCACAAGGGAGATTAGGACTCCAACATATGGATTTTGGGGCACACAAACATTCAGTCTTCCATAACCCAGAGGCAGAATTGATCAAGGGGCAAACAGAGCTAGCGCATCTGTAGTCAGTTTGACATCACCACCATCCCTTCTTTTAAAATTAAAAAAATTCTAAGTTTATTCATGTTTGAGAAAGAGTGAGAGACACAGAGAAAGAGAGAGACATAGAGTCTGAAGCAGGCTCCAGCTCAGAGTCTGACACAGGACTTGAGCTCGCGAACCCTGAGCCAAAATCAGATATGTAACCGACTGAGCCCCCCAGGTGCCCCACCACCACCCCTTCTAACTCCTCTTCTGCTTCACTAAGCAGAATCCTGGAATCACATCTCCCTTCCTTCTATGGATTGGAGTTTGTCAATGGAGGTGCTTGCCAGAGATTTGGAAGGTGGGAGAGCAGCCTTGCACTCTGGAGGCAGCTGACGGGTCCATAGTTGGGTGAGGGATTTGGAGTGACTTCTTGTCAAGCTCTTGGGAACCCTTGCTCTGTTGGTGGAGGCTGAGATCATTGGTGGGAGTTTCTCAGAGACTTCTCAGAATCATAGCAGCTTCTTACGGGTCTTGAGCAAACCCATTCTTGAGCTGTTGGCTGTGATCACAGTGTCAGTTTCCCTTCCCATGAGTCAGTGTAAAGACTAAGACATAAGTGCTCACAGCAATATTTTTCACTTGACTAAAAGGTGAAAACAACCCATATATCATCAACTGATGAACAAGAAACTAAATGTGGCCTATCCCTACAGTGCCGTATATGCTACCACGTGGATGAACCTGAACAATTATTATATTAAGTGATTGAAACCATAAAAAATGGCCATTGATTGTATGATTCCACTCATATGAAATATCCAGAAGGGAGAAACTAATAGACAGAATGTAGATTAGTGGTTTCAAAGGCTTCAGGCAAGAGGGAAGTGAAGAGAGACTGAGTGTAGGATTTCTTTCTGAGGTGGCAAAAATGTTCTGGAGTTAGTGGTGATAGTTGCACAATTTTGTGAATACCCTAAAAACCACTGAAGGACAGACTTTAAAATTTATGGCATGTGCATTATACCTCAATTTTTAAATTGGACAAAAATAAATCCTTAGCTTCAAACAGTATTTCTCCATTTTAGAAAGAAAACTATTACTGTCTTAACTTACCTAATTGAAAAAAGAGCACAGGGGCAGTCTTGAGGAAACAAGAGAATAAAATTATACATATGAGAATTTAATAACGGGAAATAAAAACAGTAACATTTACAAACTAATCTCAAGACTGCTCTGGTGATGTAAAAAACAAGGAAGGGAAGAGAAACAAGAAAGAAGACATCTTGTGGCACATGGAATCAACAAAATCAAACAATGCGTGTAGTCAGAACATGTAATTCTAACAGATATGAACATTTTAATTATTAAAGGTACATTCTAATTGTAGGACTTTATGCTAATACATACTCCATGAAATAGGTAATTTTCTGGAAAAATACAAACCAAAACAACAGAACATTCAAGAACCATGGAAGAACTTGAACATTCAATATTCAATGGGAAAACAATTTCCAAGTTCAAAGAATTTATCCCAATAGTGAATCTGCCACACAGTTTTGTAAATAACTTCCTAACTCTTAGAGACACAGAAATTCCTTGGTTCTATTTATGGGCTGATCTCCAGTGTTTTAACATAGAGAGGTCCACACAAAACCCAGGTTCCTGGTTACCCTTGAAAAATGAAAATATCTGAAACCACAGAGCCAACATCTTGCATGACAGCAGTGGGCTAAAGTGTACTGGGGCCTTGCCTTTCCGTGGGTCATTTGCTCTCCAGATGACATTGGCCATGGGGAGTGGGAGCGGTGGATTATAGGACGTTGCCATGCTCAATGTGGACATTTTTTTGATTCTTTGAGATCTGTAGTTGTGCTCTTAGGCGATTTCTGTGGTGGATTTGACCCACCGAAGTTTTGAAGAATATAGGTCTGTCTTGTGGAAGTTCTATTCCTTCTTTGACTGTTATTCAGCTCATCAGGTACTTGGGTTTCTTGGAATTATTTATGTTCCAGGAGGCTGTGGCTTTTCCTCAGGCAATGAGGTGACAATGGTGGTGACAGGCTGTGGATTTGTGTTTTTCAGCCTCGTATCCCCTCAGGGCAGTGTCAAATGCAGTGAGTGGCCCTGTGCGGGGCTTGTTGACGGTGCAGTGTCGTTATGATCCTGGGTGGGAGACCTACAAGAAGTGGTGGTGTCGAGGAGCCGAGTGGAGTGACTGCCACATCCTTGTTACAACCAATGGATCAGAGGAGGAAGCAAAGAATAACCACGTGTCCATCAAGGACAATCAGAAACAGTTCACATTTATTGTGACCATGGAGGAGCTCAGGTGGAACTATGAAGACACCTATTGGTGTGGGATTGAGAGATATGGAACTGACCTTGGGGTCAGTGTCAAAGTGACCATCGACCCAGGTAAGAGTATGTATAAGTGTGGTTGTGTGTCTTCAGGGCCTGCTCAGTTGAGGGCCCTGAGGGTCCTCTCCAGTGACTTCAGTGTCACTCAGAGTGAACTGTCACACAGGGTAGTTGAGTCCTGAGTTCTCCTAGAACCAGACTGACCCCTTGGGGTTGG
This sequence comes from Suricata suricatta, assembly GCF_006229205.1. Lineage (NCBI taxonomy): Eukaryota > Metazoa > Chordata > Mammalia > Carnivora > Herpestidae > Suricata > Suricata suricatta. The sequence goes on along the minus strand of NC_043716.1, from coordinate 52,403,165 downwards.
GAGGGACAGGGTTTTTCTTAGATGCTCTCATGGCTCCCAGCACTTCCTACAGGATGGGATCAAGCCTTTCTGGGCACGTGTTTCTCTGCAGAGCTCAGTGTCTGAGTCTATTGCCCACAGAGATCCAGGTGATGGTCCCAGTTTCAGCCCATGGGCCAAAGGGACCTTCTCCCATGAGACCCAGAGACCCCAATTCCTGCCAATGCTTTCCTGGACCTCTGGTGCCTTGTGTCCCTGCTTTTTCTGGAGTTTGGGGCCAGGCCTTCATAGTGGCTGTTCCCACCCCCCTGTTCCATATCCAGTGTCAGAGGGAAGGGGCCCAGCACCGTCATGGTGCCATGAGGATTCCTGAGGTCCAGAATGGCCGCCATACTCAAAGCGCTGTTTAAACCTATCAAATACGTTCGTCCATATCTATGAGATGATCATATGATTTTTCCCCTTTAGTCTGTCTGTTAATGTGGCATATTATACTTCTTGGTTTCCTCCTGTTCAAACAATTTTGCATTCTTGGAATAAACTCTACTTGGTGTTGCTTATCTTGCTTCCATATCTCTGGATTCAGCTTTCTGATTTTTGCTTGCAGACTTTTGCATTTTTTCATGAGTGGTTTTTGCCTATAATATTTTTTATTGTACTGTCTTTGTCAGGTTCTGGCATCACGATTAGGCTAAACTAATTAGATGGATTTGGGATTGCATCCTCTATCCTATGTTCTGGAATTTTTTGTGTAAGATAGACATTATTTTATCCTTAAATGTTTAGCGAATATGTCTGTTGAAGCTCTGAGTGTTTGGAGTTCCTTTCAGAGAGGTGTTTTATTATTTTTTTAAAGTAAGCTCTACACTGAAAGGAGGGCTTGAATTCCTGATGTTCAGATCAAGAGTAGCACATTCTACAGACTGAGCCAGCCAGCCACCTGGGAGGTTTTTAATAACGGACATGATTCATTTAAATAATTGTAAGATGATTCTGAATTTCTATTTCTCTTTGTATCTATTTTAGAATAATACATTATTTTTGTAGAAATTTTTTATTCCACCTGAAGTTTCAAATTTATTGGCATAAACTTGATTAGATGTCTCTTTATTATCCTCTTCCCTTATTATCTTACCTTCTTATAATATGCACAAGATATTGTGTGATGTACCTTTTTTCCTTCCTGATATCAATTATTCAGACCTCTCCTTTCATCACTAATATCTTGTTAATTTTTTTAAAAATAATTGTTGCTTTTTCGGCTTCTCTATTTTCTACTTTCTATTTCCTTTCAACTTCATTAATCTTTTTCTTTTCTTCATTATTTCCTTCCTTTTCCTTTCATCTGAAAGTGACCATGCAGTGTCATTATGGCCCACGCTGGGAGACATACGTGGAGTCCTGGTGTGAAGATGCTGATTCAAATGGCTGCAACATCCTTGTTGAAACCCCTGGGTTAGCGCTGAAGAAGAACCGAGTGTCCATCAATCAAAAAAAGCACACGTTCTCCATGACCATATGGGGGGAGTAAAACAACTTTTGAGAAAAATTACTTGTTGTTTTTCTGAGTTGCTCCCAGGCATTTAACAGGATGGCCACCCTGCTTACATGCGAAATCTAGAAATTTAGATAAGGGCGGGCCCAACTTCAGAATTATTCCATAAGTTACTACTTTGCTTTTTCTGAAGCATGTTTTTTTTCCCCCCTGGGGCACCTTTTAAATTAACCAGTTGGAGCTGATTCTGTGGAAAATCAATGACCTCTTCCCCGATCCCCTTGTAAGTTATGGGGGCTGTCACCTGCTCTCAGTCCCCTGCTCACTCATGGTCCAGGATGGGGGACTGCTCTTCCCCAGGCTCATTGCATACCTTTCCCCTGGATCTGTAAACAATAAATGTTGAGACTCTGCTTCATTGTGTGAGTGTATTGAAATTCTGCCTTCATTTAAGAAGATCCCAGGTGTTTCATGTCCACACAATGGGAATTTAACTACTGAGGGAGCTACCTTCCTGCCCACTCTTGTGGTTGCCCCTCCTCATCCAGCAGGTGATGATCTGCATATTCTTAACTCAGTGAACCAGCTCTGGCTTCTAAATACACCCGGAGGAACTCAGGCAAGTCAATGCAGACACAGCCTGGTGTGGGGCTAGGAGCGGTGGACATGACCGTGGGTCCAAGTGATCATTGACCCAGGAAAGTACTTTTCCCTCATGGACCACTGGCTCATCCTTGGTAAGAGGGAGCTAGTGGGAAACTGGGCAGATATGCCAACTCTTATATTTATTTGTGGATTTTTAGAAAGAGAAATTTAAAAAATACACAAAAAGGTAAATTAGAAAAGTATGTTCTGTCTTCTACCCTACTCCTCCACCCAAAGGTCGGACTGTAACCAGCGTGTGTGTGTGTGTGTGTGTGTGTGTGTGTGTGTGTGTGTGTGTGACCTTAGGAGAAATTCTACCCATTAAAGCATATATGTGTGTGTATATTCTTTCTCTCCCTCAAAGAAAAATACCATATATTATTCTATAGCCTGCCTCCTTTTACTTAATGTATTTTAAAAATCATTCTATAACAATATCTACAGATTTTTGTTTTTAATGGCTTCATAGTATTTCATGATATCTGTATATCATGATTTGTTTAACTGTTTTTGTTCATGATGGACATTTCAGATATTTTGATTTTTTTGCAACCACATGCAATTGTGTTATGATTTTTCTTGCATATGGAGATTGATACACACTTATGGATATACATGTAGGTATATTCCTGTAAAAAAAATAGCTGTGTTACTGATCTGTGCATTTTTCAATTTGGTACATGTTACCAAAGAGGTTATAACATTTCTATCTTTCTCTGGATGTGTTAATAAATGTCCACCCCATATCCCTATTCTTTGATGAGGTCAATTCTTTATCTTTATACTCTGATTGGCAGGCTTGGCATATTGATGCATATAACCTGGGCCCCCAGGCAGTGGAGAATGCTGTAGGGATGAGGGTGAACGAGACAGGGGGGACGGAGGAGCAAAAGGCTGCCAAGCAGACAACCACCAGGCAGGTGATGCTGGGTGAGCTGAGAACCGACAGGACACCTGCTCTCAGCATGAGGGGTCGGTTCCAGGCTGCCACCTGCTCCAGCTGGTGGACCCTCCCAGACACCTTCCTCCCCACACTAGAGTTTGGCAAGTATCAACTTTTGTTTATAAAGGGAGTAGCATCTTCAAAACCTTATAGGTGAAAAGAAAAGAAGAGAACACAAGAACAAAGAAAAAAAGAGCATATTTCATGAAAATGCCCAAGGAAACATAAGCAAGTCAGCTCATATAAATAGTTCTATTCAGTCTCAAGGAAATGATAGACAACGGGAGGATTCTAGAAATGTAAAGAGAGTGAAGCACAAGATAAGGTAATGGAAAGCAAGCAGGCTGACCTCAGGAAGGAGAAGGTATGGAAGAGAGAGAGCCAATGTTGGCCAGAAGAAAGAATCAGGGAAAAGAACCACAAAACCTAATGATAAATATGCCTGAAAACACACAGACGTGGTGCCTTGTGGAAATTTCATAAAGTGATGTTTAAGTGAACCAGGATAAAACGTGTGAAGAGGCAGACGTGGGTATGGGAGACAGAGAGGTGATGCCACAAATGTACGCTGGCTATTCCCTTGGAGGAGAAAAGGGAAGCCAAAGTAAACATAATTGAATTGAATTAAAAACGATCCAGGAACAGAGATCTTTCAGGCTGTCATTGAAAACCCACCCAGTGACTCAGGAAAGGAACCGATACCGATGATCCACACCCAGAATAGTATGAAGTTACCAAACCTTGTGGATAAAGACAGAATCATATAGGGTGGTATCAGGAGAGATGGTCAAATCAGAAGGTCATATCAGAAGAAGGATCACATGTGTGCGACAGAAACAGGCTAGTCTCATAACAACACTGCATCCCAGAAGACAGCGAAGGAGAATCTATATGTTCTGAGCAAATGGAAGAATATTCTGGGAGTATTCTGACAACAATCTCATGTATGAAATACAGTGCCCTGAGTCCTTTAAAAAGAAAATCTGTATCACAATGAAATATTGCCAACAAAGGGATAAGTTAAATAGTGAAAAAAAGAGAAGCTGTGGTTAACAATGAATATGTTTTAAAACAGACAAAAAGCCCAAGCAATGGTGGGAAATATTACAGGAGAGAGCATAAATATGAGAGACGCAAGGGACGCCCTTCTGACAAAATCAGCCAGCCTTTTCCTTCCTATCCAGTCATGCCCACCAGAGAGAACAGTGGCGCTGGCAAGTCATAGCAGCCCTTTGGGGACCATGAGTTGGTGGAAGCTGGCGGTCACAGATCCCAAGACTCATCTGCCTCCCTGCTGTTCTTGGCCAGCGCGCCTCTGGCCCCAGCTCTCTATGTTATCTGAGACACACTTCAACAAAGGGACACATATAGACAAGTAAGTACACTCTCACAGACTCTCCAGTCACTAGGATGCAGAGCCTTACTTGCTGTTTTTCCCTGAAGGCTTCTGGGTAGAAAACTGGGTTCAGAGGCCTCAGCCCCAGAGCCTGAGTGAAGAGGTCTCTCTTGAGGAGACAGACACCACCACCTGGGCCACAGGATGAGGATTGAGCCCATCTAGACCTTCCATCGTCCAGTCCATCTCAGTCCTGCACCAGTGAGCTACACATCATCTGCACGGAGGTTTCCCCATGGTCACTGTGGAAATAAAGGTCTCCAGTCTATGATGGACACAGGGCCTCTCCTTTGCTTTCTTACTAATGTGGTGGCTTATACAAGTCTCTTACAGACAGGGAGGTACTGTTTGTGGCACCAGAAATTAGTGCTCACCTTTCATTTTCCCTCAGACAGAAATGGCATGTTCAGGGGTCCCTCCCACCCTTATGGTGCCTACACTTTCTTTTGACCCCTCAGAAGCAGGGAGCCTAGAAGACACAGACTGGTGTCCTTCTCCTTACCCAGACAAGGGACAGGGTCCTAGTTAGTTCCCTGGGGGGTCACCTCCTGCTTTGATGATAAAGCAGGTCTTACTGAGCAATTTCATGAGTAGCCAATGCCACCTGTCATTGATCATTATCTTTATAAGTAACATGAAACTTTCATTGACAGTCACTGTGTGGGAGGCAGGCACAGTCCCATCTCCTCTGAGCATCTCCTGATTCTAGACAAACTGGGCTCTAGACAGTATGGAGGACATTAATCACTTTACACACGAGGAAACTCAGGCCAAACAGAAGACACTTGCCCAGTGCTACAGAGCCAATGACCCCTGTGCCAGAACTGGAAACAAAGCCTTTGATCCCAAGTCTGGTGTAGTTTCCACCCTCAAACCTGTGGGGGTACAAGGTTACTTCTGTTTTAGTGTGCCCACTCTATGTTGGCTTCTATTCCAGATGAGACCACCATACAAAGATCCAGCATAACAAATATGGCACAGACACGATGCTAGTCTAAGCTTTTCATCCTAGCACTCTCTGATCTATTGAAATGTAAGAAAGGACCCCCCAAAATCTTCTCCACCATTATTCGAGACACTTGTAATGACTTCTCAACAGGTGAATCCTTGGTATTTTCCCTGATTGGGGTTTTGACATATGAATTTGGTGGAAACATGGATTTGTAGTTCTAATAAAATAATTCAAAATAAAATATGGTCACACACAAAAAAATAGACGGAGCCCAGGAAGAATGTAAGTGGAAGAGAAAAATACGCCAAAAAACCCCCCAAATCTTTATTGAGAGGAACTCTGTATACTTTTGAAAATAAAAAAGAAAATGGCTTGGTTGTTATTTTTTGATGAGCAAGTAAGAAGATGTTAAACATGAAGAACTTAGTATTCTGGGCTTTCAGTTGCTCAGCTGAGGGAGAGGGTGGATGGGGGTAGGGGTGGGGTGGAAAGGCCAAAGGTCAGGCCAAACCCAGGAGTGGGTGACGGTGGGTCTGAGCTGCCTGGAAGATGGACAGCATCACAGCTGTGATGAGGAGATCGATCTGAGCCTCTTAGACTGTCGTGTCTAGATGGGACAGTCCCAATGGTCCCTGGAGCCCCTGCACGTAAGGACCAGTGGGGTCAAGGTACAAATGGAGGAGCAGAAATGAACTGTTTCTTGTGACCACTGGGTAAGTCCCCTGTGTTTGGAGGCCACTGACGTAGATACAGGGATAGGAGAATATTTACATTGTTTCAAAGCCCCTCCCCACAAAGCACTTATACCTTACAGAGGGGAAAAAGAGTAACTTCAATGAGTTTTGTCAAATTGATAGTGATATATCCATACCTGTATTAAAATCTTGTTTGAGATGAAAGTAACCCAGGAATTCCACGCCTAAAAAAGGTGATTATACTGTGCACTTAACATGTGAAGACTGTAATATTTGAGGTATACATATACCATGAGACATTTTTTTTAAATACAGAAAATAATTTCCAGACATAGAATCCTATGCTTTTCTTTACCTCTCTTGGCCATCAGTGAAATTTTGCATCTACACAGAGGGAGCCCTTGTCAGGACCTCCCTGTTGCTGGAAACAATATAAATCTATGTTGGACTTAGAGTCACTTCACAGCCTCTAGAATGGTTGGCTCATACTCTCACATATAAAACATTGAAACAGTGTCCCTCCCCCCAAAAAATCTCCAAAGAGTGCAGGGAAGCCACAGATTTAATAGGAAATGTACAGAGCAAACAGATAGGATGTGGGTCAGGTGATGGCCTAACCTTGTCTTTGATTGTTTAGGCTCAGGCAATTCTTTTCTGGGAGGCACTGATGCAACAGAAGCTGAAATCGGCAGACCTCTGTACTGCTGGCTCATCAGGGGTCTTTGTCCACGTGGACGCTCTTTTAAGCTTTTTGGTTTAATTGAGGTTTTCTACTTTCTGGATGGTCTGGATCTGGAAAACCCACCGTTGGCCAGAGTCCTGAATGATGTAATAGTTACTTATCCTTGGCGGAGCCACTCAAGGGTCGCAAAGAGAGGAGGTACCAGGAGGATCCATACAGGAAGAGTCTTTGCTGCTACACTGATTACCAAGGTCCCCGACCTGTGCAGTGAGGGAGCCAGAGTTTATTCTTGAGATCAGAATGAAGGGAGTCCTCATCTCACAGGGACCCTCATCTCTCTTGGAATTGTAATCACTGCCCATTCCCTGATCAGTGGTCAGAGGGTGCAGGAGTGTCTGTGACACAGGGGCTGTGGCTCTCCTGCTCAGGCTGACTTTATTCTCCTGCTGGAGTCCCCCTGACTCCCCACAGCACAGTAGTAGCAGGACCCAAGCAGGGACCCCTTTTGTTGCTGCACCCCCTGACATCCTCCCCCCCCTCACCAGCAGGCCCCCCAGGATCAAGTGTTTCCCCTTGCCTGACTTTTTGATTCTACATCTGTCTCAACTTGTGTAAATTCTGCCCATCTTCCTTCCTTCCTTCCTTCCTTCCTTCCTTCCTTCCTCCCTCCCTCCCTCCCTCCCTCTCTCTCTCTCTCTCTCTCTCTCTCTCTCTCTCTCTTTCTTTCATGTTTATTTTTATATTTGAGAAAGAGAGAGAGAGCAGGAGGGGAGGAGCAGAGAGAGACAGAGACAGAATCTGAAGCAGGCTCTTGGCTCTGAGCTGTCAGCACAGAGCCCAAACTTATCCCCAATTACCCATCTGCCCATCTTTCAAGCTAGGATATAATATTACCCAATAGAATAGAGGAAAATTTCTACTCCCCTTTCAATCTGGCTGCTTACCTTCTAGCTTCTTCTGGGAGGAGTCTCTCCCGGCTATGACCCCCACCTAGTAGCACACAGGAGGTGTGTGCTCAAACACTCTGGACAGTGGGCACATTGTCTATTGGACAATTGGGCCCCTGCTCACATATGTCCCCTTGGCAGTCCCCATCAGTATCCAAGAGTCTGATGCTCTCACCCTCTGCCTCATCCCTTCCTCCATAAGCAGTGTCAGGAGCCCCCTGGAGGACGGCTTTGTTCTCTTCTTCTGCCTGCCTTGAGCAAGATTTGTCATGCCCTGGTCTGCCTTGCATTTCCTAAAATTATTCTTGAGCCCACTGCACTCTTTCCCTATGTTCCTCTCCCTGTGGGGCTGCCGCCTATCTGTCCTCCTGCAGGCTTCCTCCTGTGATCTTCAGTCCCCTAAAAGTCCCGTATCCCGCCTCCAACTCAACAGGACAACTAGTCTCCAAATAGCCATGAGTAGGAAAGAAACTGGTCGTGATGCATAAGCCAGGGGCCTGGACTCATTTGCTCACATGACGAAACACACTGTCCAGCAGGGCAGCTCCAAGGAATAGGGTCCTTTAGAAGGGAAGAAAGACAGACTGGAGCTCAAAGGGAGGCTATGGAGGGCACGTCTGGCAAGAAATGCACCATCACCAGGGCCTGGGATGGAATGAAATGGGGGCAGGGTGTTTGCCCTTTGATGAAGGAATTAAATGTTCCTTGGATGCCTGTTGAGGGGATGGCCTTCAGGCTGACGGCCCAGCGTCTCTACCATGTTGAGAATGTGAGAACGCAAGAATGCCAGTTTCCCATGCCTTCCCAGCATTTCCTGAGCACCTGAGGAGGGGAGGGGAGGGCTGGATCCATGGAACAGGCGCCTGCTTGACCCTCTGTGGGCAGAGTGACTCCCCCCTCAAAGATGTCCTAATCCCCAGACCTTTGAATGTGTTAGGTTCCTTGGTGCAAGAGAAATAGTGATGCAGATGGATTTAAGATTGCCAACCAGCTGACCCTGAGATGGGGAGGTGATCTGGGATATCTGAGTGGTCCCTATGGAAATATCAGCCTCTTAATAAATGAAGGACATGGGAGAGCCAGTGTCAGAATAATGTGGTGAGAAGGACTCGGCCACCCCAGCTGGCAGATGGAAGAGACCATGAGCCAGGGGGGCAGTGCCTTCCAGAAGCTGGAAAAGACAAGGAAGTGCTTCTTAGAGCCTCCAGGAGGAACCAGCCTTGAGTTTAGCCCAGTGAGACTCACTCCAGACCTTGACCTCCAGAACCTGAAGATCATAACACCGTCTTGTCTTCAGCCACCCGGGGGGTGGTGATTTACTCCAGCAGCCACAGGGAGCTAATCCAGAGCTCTTCCCTTGCAGCAGCTTGAGGCTGAGAGCACCTGCACCTGTTTCGGCTTCTTGGGGGTCAGGAGGCAGGTCTGAAGGAGACCAGGGGCTTCTCTCCTGCAGCCCAGCTGAACAACTTTGCTTAGGTTTCTCGTGGGGAGGGGGGGCTCTTTAAGGACTCAGAGGTATAAAGAGGGGGGCCCAGTGCAGACTTTGTTGTTTCTCCCCTGCACAGGAAACATCTGAGTGGCCAATGGGGTTCCCTGTCAGAGTGCCCCGAGGGGAGCTGTCCCGGGGCAGCAGTGGGAAAGGTCTGTGGGTTGCAGCTCTGCTCACCTGCTGTGGGGGTTGACCAGAACAATGGGCTGGCTGCTGTTGATGCCGTGGGCAGATGGAAGCGAGGAAGCCCGACTGGCTGGTGTTGTTCTTGCCACAGGCTTGGGAGAGTCTATTGGATCAGGTGCTAAACACACAGAGCAGAGCATGGTCATGGATGTCATGGTCTTCTCCACACCCCACCCCCAGGATGCAAAACCTTTCTGTCTTAGTGCTACTGCTCAGTGATATTGGTCTTCTCTTGGATCTTTTTGGTTTCTTATCCCAAATTTATCCCAAATTACTTATTTGCAGATAAATACCAGCACCTTGGGGTTGCTGGTTGTGTAGACAATTCACATTCAGTTTCTTCTCAGTGTCCTATTGGACACAGCTTGGCATGTCAGAGCCATGTTCTCAATCCCTGGAGACTTAAATCAGCCAGGCCAGGTTGTTTCTGGGTGCAGGCTTGTCTGAAGCAGGCTCTGTACCACCTGCCTGGAGCAATGTGATCCATGAGCTGTCAGGCCCAAGGTTTCCTGTCTCCTGGGGCCGCCAAGGGCCCACAGCCTCCGGTTCCCCATGAGGTCCTTCCTGCCTCCCTGGGGTGTGCTTTCTCACTTCTCCAGGCCTGCCCAGGGAAGGTCATCTGGGTTAATGGTTCCAGTTCTCTGGCGCCAACTCCTCCTCCACTCTTCACACACCCACCACCTTTGTTGTCCTTTTCAGTTAATTTCTAGAACATTCTAAGACCAGCAATCTTCCCCATGGCACACATTTTCACACCATGTTTGCATATTCTAAGTTTGCAGAGGCCTTTCTTTGCCTTAGGAATGGAATCATGAGTAGCAAGTGTATTACTTACCTAGTGTCTGTGTGTCTGTGTGTTGGAGACAGGACGAAGGGCTCCGGAAGTGGAACTGTGGGGTGGGGGCTATCGTCTCACTCTGCTTCCAGACCTTTCCCGTAGGGGTTCTTAGTGCTTCTGGGGCAGCTCAAGGGAGCTCAGGGTCCCCTCCAAAGATAGAGGCAGCCAGAGGAGGAGGTGCCCGTACCATGGTGGAACCTGCCTTTCCTTCTCTCAAAAATGGGTTCATAGTTCCTCACCTATTCCTTTGTGCTGATGTTGCCAGAGGGAAGAGGGGCACAAGGAGGGGGCATGGAGAGAGTCTTTTGTCCTGTAGCTGAGATCATTAAGATCATGGCTTTCTTTTTTTTAAAATTTATTAAATGTTTTTTATTTATTTTTGAGAGATAGAGAGAGATAGCGCGAGCAGGGAAGGGTCAGAGAGAGAGGGAGATACAGAATCTGAAACAGGCTCCAGGCTCTGAGCTAGCTGTCAGCACAGAGCCCGACGCATGGCCCGAACCCACAAACCGTGAGATCATGACCTGAGCCGAAGTCAGACTCTTTACTGACTGAGCCACCCAGGCGCCCCAAGATCATGGCTTTCTAGTACCTCATTTCTCTCTGCATGCTTGACATGGCCCCATGCAGGCTAGGATGTAGTGAGGGTGGACGTGACTGGGAAAAGAGCAGTTGTCTTCCCTGGACAAGCCTGTCCTGGCCGAGTCTGCCCTTCTCTGCTCCCTCTGGGGAGACCAGATGGAGACGTGCAGAGATGTGGGGGCTCGCTCTTTTTTCAGTCTTTCCCAGACTCTTGGTGCCCCCCATACATGCTCACACACGCACACACATACTCAGACAAGCACCATGTGTGGTCTCAGGTGAGTTTCAAGACTCTTCTCCATCCATCAGTGGAGGCAGAGAAACAGTCCTGACTCCTCTGGGGCTGGGTCCCGGGGCCCCAGAGCACAGGATGGGTAGTACTTACCTGAGTCGACAATCACGGAAAATTTGAAGCCTTTGTCAGTGCCAAATTGCTCAATCCCACACCAGTAAGTGTCTTCATCATCATACCAGAGATCCTCCAATGTCACGGTGAATAGGCGTCGGCGGTGACTGTCCTGGATGGACACTCGGCCCTTCTTCACCACTTGCTCTGACCCAGTGGTTATAATAAGAATTCTGCAGGAATCCCAGTCTTCTCCACGACACAGCCACTTATTGTAGAATTCCCATCCTGGGGCATATTCACAGGTCACAGTCAGCGTATCATGTGCTGTGCCTCTCACCGTATTCTTCTGGGAAGTGGAGAAGTGGCCTAGAAAACAGAAACCCAACATACATCTCATCCTTCCTTGAGCTCAGGGTTGACCCAGGTACTCCTGGGGCTTCTGGCCCTGCCCTGAAGACCCACCAGGAGTCTCTACCCTCTGTCTAATCGCCACCGCCCCCCATCTTTTCATCCCCTGCAGAATTTCTTTTGCTGTCACCCGTCTTGTGAAGTCGCCCTTGGGTCTCCTAACTGCCTAATACAGGGGCCTCCACTCACTCCATCCCCTGCCCGATCTCAAGCAGCATCTCTTCCCGGCAGCACAGAGCGCACACTGCCGCCACAGGGGTATTTCTGAATCCCAGAGCTGGTGAGACAGAGTGGCCCCCTCCCCATCTATGCCCCTGATACTGGAAAGCCTACACACCTACAAACTCTCAGCCTCTGAATTGACACGGAACGAAACACACACTCATACGTGCGCGCACGCACACACACACACACACACACACACACACACACACACACACCAAACACACTCACTTACTTGGACACGTGATTGCTTGTATTTTTACCTACACACCTTGCTCTTCTGTGTCTCCATACCTTTGTAAAAGCTGTTCCCTCTGCCTGGAATGTCCTTTCTTCTGTGTTTGAAGGAACAAACCCTTAATTCATCCCTTAAGGCTTGGCTCCAACAGTGTCTCTTCTCTGGTTTCCCAGGTTCTGCAACACGTTGGTCGCTCTGGTCCCACCATGGCATTTTGCCCCATCTTGGATGTTGTATCTAGGACATTGGATGGCGTCTGGTCTTTGGCTCATCCAGAGCAGAGACCCAGGCAGGCTGAAGTGTGAGGATGAGCCACTCTCCCAAGAGTCTGTCACACCATGGTTTTGCTGCCTTCTTCCTCCCTGGTGTCTGAGCTCTTCAGAAGAGAGGTTCCCGGCTCAAGCTACAAGTTAAGACCAGTTGTGCAGGCTTTTAAATGATCCAGATGTCTGAACCCCACCTTGACTGAATGCTTCTTAGCTGGAGACTGAGCATCTGTGCTACTTAAAACGTCCTCAGGAATTCATGCATTTATGTATGAGTGTATATATGTGTGAGTGTATGCATCTCTGTATCCTCTATCTATTCATCCATCCATCCACCATTCATCCATCCATCCATCCATCATCTGTCTATCCTCTCTGCCAGGGTTGACTGACTGTCCTATAACACAGATACCATTTGTATTATTTACTCTGATTTCTTTCCCAACAACTAACTTAGTACCTATCAGGTAACAGGACTTAGAACAGATGTTTTTAAATAAATAAGTATCCGAATGAATGAAGGCTCCACCATTTCCCCCAGGACAGATCTGTCTGTGTCCTTGCCCCAGCCCTTAAGGTGCGGTCCTAAAGCCCCCACCTCACTCACCTTGGATGATAAAAAGGAATAGAACCAGAAACAGCCACATGTCCTGCCTGCCTGGGTTGTCTCGCTGGTGCTCCGCAAATGCCAGCTGCCCTCCGGGGACTGAACTCAGCACATAAGCAACCTATCTTCTCTTCTTCTAAATTATTCTCTTTTAGTTTCTCTCATCTGCTTCCACTGAATTTTTTCTTCAAGTACTTCCTTATTTCGTTAAGTAGTTGAAAAGCAGTGCCATCTGTCGGGAGTGTATGGCTGACTTGATGAGGTGACCCCTCTCTTGCTCTGGCCCCTCAACTCAGCATCCCCTGGAGTCTGATCCTGAAGACCTTCTCTCGGGGGAGGGTCCCTGCCCCCTCCCACTCTGTAGCACCACCTCCAGTCACCACCTCCAGCCTGTGCGCACCTACTTCCTGCACCCCCATCTCTCAGCCACGCTCTCGACTTCAATGGTGTTGGCCCTTTTGTAGAGCTGTCCACCCTGTTAGCAGCTCAGATGTACCAAGTGCCATTTCTTGTCATCTTCACTCCTAAAGTCAACCTGTCCCCAAACCTGGTCCCTGGGCCTAGGGCTCCCTCTCCACTGCCCCAACCACACTAATCTTCCAAAGACAAAGGCCATGAAGTCTTCCCCCTGCCACCTGCACCCTCAGAAACCTTACAGGTTTGGGGGGGCTTGGAGGTGGAGCAGCCCAGGGCTTTGCCAGCAGGAGTAGGAGAGGGTGTGGTGGGCCAGCCCCAGGAGGGAAGAAGAGCAAGAATCCTTGTCCCCTTCAAGGTCCTTCTGGCTGGACTAAGAATCAAATTGACATGAGACAGATTAACAAGAGGAAAATCAAATTTAATAGCACACGTACAAAGAATCCACACAGACACTGCAGTCAGATAAAAGTGATACCAATGTCATCCCGAATTAAGGGGAAGGAAGTAGGGGTCTGAAATTTCAGAGGGAAGGAACCAGTAAATGTTCGGTGCACAAATGTTTGCCCCTCCTGAGAGATGGGTTGTACTCAGATCGAATTGAAATGTAAGTTTCTCTAAAGTTTCACACATTAACAGTTGAGCTGGTATGTGTTTCTTTCCAGCGAACCACTCTATTCATCCAGACAATAGGCCAGTTTATACAAACTCCTTCCAGAAGGCAGTGATGCAGGTGTATTCACAACATTAGGCCTGTGGTCCACGTAAACAGG